>NC_139217.1:3343473-3417182 GCF_055691185.1 Crinia signifera
TCTCCAGCTCTCCCATGTCACCCGCTGATAGGCCTTATCTGTATAAGCCAGGTGTAGTATGGGGGCAGTCCTCAGGTTCTGTACAGCCGCTCCATAGACCTCTCCTGCTCTCCCATGTCACCCGCTGATAGGCCTCATCTGTATAAGCCAGGTGTAGTATGGGTGCCGTCCTCAGGTTCTGTACAGCCGCTCCATAGACCTCTCCAGCTCTCCCATGTCACTTGCTGATAGGCCCTATCTGTATAAGCCAGGTGTAGTGTGGGTGCCGTCCTCAGGTTCTGTACAGCCGCTCCATAGACCTCTCCAGCTCTCCCATGTCACCCGCTGATAGGCCTTATCTGTATAAGCCAGGTGTAGTATGGGTGCAGTCCTCAGGTTCTGTACAGCCGCTCCATAGACCTCTCCAGCTCTCCCATGTCACCCGCTGATAGGCCTCCTCCGTATAAGCCAGGTGTAGTACGAGTGCCGTCCTCAGGTTCTGTACAGCCGCTCCATAGACCTCTCCAGCTCTCCCATATCACCCGCTGATAGGCCTCCTCCGTATAAGCCAGGTGTAGTATGGGTGCCGTCCTCAGGTTCTGTACAGCCGCTCCATAGACCTCTCCAGCTCTCACATGTCACCTGCTGATAGGCCTTATCTGTATAAGCCAGGTGTAGTATGGGTGCCGTCCTCAGGTTCTGTACAGCCGCTCCATAGACCTCTCCAGCTCTCCCATGTCACCCGCTGATAGGCCTTTTCTGTATAAGCCAGGTGTAGTATGGGGGCAGTCCTCAGGTTCTGTACAGCGCTCCATAGACCTCTCCAGCTCTCCCATGTCACCTGCTGATAAGCCTTATCTGTATAAGCCAGGTGTAGTATGGGTGCCGTCCTCAGGTTCTGTACAGCCGCTCCATAGACCTCTCCAGCTCTCCCATGTCACCCGCTGATAGGCCTTATCTGTATAAGCCAGGTGTAGTATGGGGGCAGTCCTCAGGTTCTGTACAGCCGCTCCATAGACCTCTCCAGCTCTCCCATGTCACCCGCTGATAGGCCTTATCTGTATAAGCCAGGTGTAGTATGGGGGCAGTCCTCAGGTTCTGTACAGCCGCTCCATAGACCTCTCCAGCTTTCCCATGTCACCTGTAGATAGGCCTTATCTGTATAAGCCAGGTGTAGTATGGGTGCAGTCCTCAGGTTCTGTACAGCGCTCCATAGACCTCTCCAGCTCTCACATGTCACCTGCTGATAGGCCTTATCTGTATAAGCCAGGTGTAGTATGGGTGCCGTTCTCAGGTTCTGTACAGCCGCTCCATAGACCTCTCCAGCTCTCCCATGTCACCCGCTGATAAGCCTTATCTGTATAAGCCAGGTGTAGTATGGGTGCCGTCCTCAGGTTCTATACAGCCGCTCCATAGACCTCTCCTGCTCTCCCATGTCACCCGCTGATAGGCCTTATCTGTATAAGCTAGGTGTAGTATGGGTGCAGTCCTCAGGTTCTGTACAGCCGCTCCATAGACCTCTCCAACTCTCCCATGTCACCCGCTGATAGGCCTTATCCGTAGAAGCCAGGTGTAGTATGGGTGCCGTCCTCAGGTTCTGTACAGCCGCTCCATAGACCTCTCCAGCTCTCCCATGTCACCCGCTGATGGGCCTTATCTGTAAAAGCCAGGTGTAGTATGGGGGCAGTCCTCAGGTTCTGTACAGCCGCTCCATAGACCTCTCCAGCTCTCCCATGTCACCCGCTGATAAGCCTTATCTGTATAAGCCAGGTGTAGTATGGGTGCCGTCCTCAGGTTCTGTACAGCCGCTCCATAGACCTCTCCAGCTCTCCCATGTCACCTGCTGATAGGCCTTATCTGTATAAGCCAGGTGTAGTATGGGTGCAGTCCTCAGGTTCTGTACAGCCGCTCCATAGACCTCTCCAGCTCTCCCATGTCACCCGCTGATAGGCCTTATCTGTATAAGCCAGGTGTAGTATGGGGGCAGTCCTCAGGTTCTGTACAGCCGCTCCATAGACCTCTCCTGCTCTCCCATGTCACCCGCTGATAGGCCTCATCTGTATAAGCCAGGTGTAGTATGGGTGCCGTCCTCAGGTTCTGTACAGCGCTCCATAGACCTCTCCAGCTCTCCCATATCACCCGCTGATAGGCCTCCTCCGTATAAGCCAGGTGTAGTATGGGTGCCGTCCTCAGGTTCTGTACAGCCGCTCCATAGACCTCTCCTGCTCTCCCCATGTCACCCGCTGATAGGCCTTTTCTGTTTAAGCCAGGTGTAGTATGGGTGCCGTCCTCAGGTTCTGTACAGCCGCTCCATAGACCTCTCCAGCTCTCCCATATCACCCGCTGATAGGCCTTATCTGTATAAGCCAGGTGTAGTATGGGTGCCGTCCTCAGGTTCTGTACAGCCGCTCCATAGACCTCTCCAGCTCTCCCATGTCACCCGCTGATAAGCCTTATCTGTATAAGCCAGGTGTAGTATGGGGGCAGTCCTCAGGTTCTGTACAGCCGCTCCATAGACCTCTCCTGCTCTCCCATGTCACCCGCTGATAGGCCTTATCTGTATAAACCAGGTGTAGTATGGGGGCAGTCCTCAGGTTCTGTACAGCAGCTCCATAGACCTCTCCAGCTCTCCCATGTCACCCGCTGATAGGCCTCCTCCGTATAAGCCAGATGTAGTATGGGGGCAGTCCTCAGGTTCTGTACAGCCGCTCCATAGACCTCTCCTGCTCTCCCATGTCACCCGCTGATAGGCCTTATCTGTATAAGCCAGGTGTAGTATGGGTGCCGTCCTCAGGTTCTGTACAGCCGCTCCATAGACCTCTCCAGCTCTCCCATGTCACCCGCTGATAGGCCTCATCTGTATAAGCCAGGTGTAGTATGGGTGCCGTCCTCAGGTTCTGTACAGCTGCTCCATAGACCTCTCCAGCTTTCCCATGTCACCCGCTGATAGGCCTTATCTGTATAAGCCAGGTGTCGTATGGGGGCAGTCCTCAGGTTCTGTACAGCCGCTCCATAGACCTCTCCAGCTCTCCCATGTCACCCGCTGATAGGCCTTATCTATATAAGCCAGGTGTAGTATGGGTGCAGTCCTCAGGTTCTGTACAGCCGCTCCATAGACCTCTCCAGCTCTCCCATGTCACCCGCTGATAGGCCTCCTCCGTATAAGCCAGGTGTAGTATGGGTGCCGTCCTCAGGTTCTGTACAGCCGCTCCATAGACCTCTCCAGCTCTCCCATGTCACCCGCTGATGGGCCTTATCTGTATAAGCCACGTGTAGTATGGGGGCAGTCCTCAGGTTCTGTACAGCCGCTCCATAGACCTCTCCTGCTCTCCCATGTCACCCGCTGATAGGCCTTATCTGTATAAGCCAGGTGTAGTATGGGTGCCGTCCTCAGGTTCTGTACAGCCGCTCCATAGACCTCTCCAGCTCTCCCATGTCACCCGCTGATAGGCCTCATCTGTATAAGCCAGGTGTAGTATGGGTGCCGTCCTCAGGTTCTGTACAGCTGCTCCATAGACCTCTCCAGCTTTCCCATGTCACCCGCTGATAGGCCTTATCTGTATAAGCCAGGTGTCGTATGGGGGCAGTCCTCAGGTTCTGTACAGCCGCTCCATAGACTTCTCCAGCTCTCCCATGTCACCCGCTGATAGGCCTTATCTGTATAAGCCAGGTGTAGTATGGGTGCAGTCCTCAGGTTCTGTACAGCCTCTCCATAGACCTCTCCAGCTCTCCCATGTCACCCGCTGATAGGCCTCCTCCGTATAAGCCAGGTGTAGTATGGGGGCAGTCCTCAGGTTCTGTACAGCCGCTCCATAGACCTCTCCAGCTTTCCCATGTCACCCGCTGATAGGCCTTATCTGTATAAGCCAGGGGTAGTATGGGTGCAGTCCTCAGGTTCTGTACAGCCGCTCCATAGACCTCTCCAGCTTTCCCATGTCACCCGCTGATAGGCCCTATCTGTATAAGCCAGGTGTAGTATGGGTGCAGTCCTCAGGTTCTGTACAGCCGCTCCATAGACCTCTCCAGCTCTCCCATGTCACCCGCTGATAGGCCTTATCTGTATAAGCCCGGTGTAGTATGGGTGCCGTCCTCAGGTTCTGTACAGCCGCTCCATAGACCTCTCCAGCTCTCCCATGTAACCCGCTGATGGGCCTTATCCGTATAAGCCAGGTGTAGTATGGGGGCAGTCCTCAGGTTCTGTACAGCCGCTCCATAGACCTCTCCTGCTCTCCCATGTCACCCGCTGATAGGCCTCATCTGTATAAGCCAGGTGTAGTATGGGGGCAGTCCTCAGGTTCTGTACAGCCGCTCCATAGACCTCTCCAGCTCTCCCATGTCACCCGCTGATTGGCCTTATCCGTATAAGCCAGGTGTAGTATGGGGGCAGTCCTCAGGTTCTGTACAGCCGCTCCATAGACCTCTCCTGCTCTCCCATGTCACCCGCTGATAAGCCTTATCTGTATAAGCCAGGTGTAGTATGGGGGCAGTCCTCAGGTTCTGTACAGCCGCTCCATAGACCTCTCCAGCTCTCCCATGTCACCCGCTGATAAGCCTTATCTGTATAAGCCAGGGGTAGTATGGGTGCCGTCCTCAGGTTCTGTACAGCCGCTCCATAGACCTCTCCAGCTCTTCCATGTCACTTGCTGATAGGCCTTATCTGTATAAGCCAGGTGTAGTATGGGGGCAGTCCTCAAGTTCTGTACAGCCGCTCCATAGACCTCTCCAGCTCTCCCATGTCACCCGCTGATAGGCCTTATCTGTATAAGCCAGGTGTAGTATGGGGGCAGTCCTCAGGTTCTGTACAGCCGCTCCATAGACCTCTCCAGCTCTCCCATGTCACCCGCTGATAGGCCTTATCTGTATAAGCCAGGTGTAGTATGGGTGCAGTCCTCAGGTTCTGTACAGCCGCTCCATAGACCTCTCCAGCTCTCCCATGTCACCCGCTGATAGGCCTCATCTGTATAAGCCAGGTGTAGTATGTGTGCCGTCCTCAGGTTCTGTACAGCCGCTCCATAGACCTCTCCTGCTCTCCCATGTCACCCGCTGATAGGCCTCATCCGTATAAGCCAGGTGTAGTATGGGGGCAGTCCTCAGGTTCTGTACAGCCGCTCCATAGACCTCTCCAGCTCTCCCATGTCACCCGCTGATAGGCCTTATCTGTATAAGCCAGGTGTAGTATGGGTGCAGTCCTCAGGTTCTGTACAGCCGCTCCATAGACCTCTCCAGCTCTCCCATGTCACCCGCTGATAGGCCTCATCTGTATAAGCCAGGTGTAGTATGGGTGCCGTCCTCAGGTTCTGTACAGCCGCTCCATAGACCTCTCCTGCTCTCCCATGTCACCCGCTGATAGGCCTCATCCGTATAAGCCAGGTGTAGTATGGGGGCAGTCCTCAGGTTCTGTACAGCCGCTCCATAGACCTCTCCAGCTCTCCCATGTCACCCGCTGATAGGCCTTATCTGTATAAGCCAGGTGTAGTATGGGTGCCGTCCTCAGGTTCTGTACAGCCGCTCCATAGACCTCTCCAGCTCTCCCATGTCACCTGCTGATAGGCCTTATCTGTATAAGCCAGGTGTAGTATGGGTGCCGTCCTCAGGTTCTGTACAGCCGCTCCATAGACCTCTCCTGCTCTCCCATGTCACCCGCTGATAGGCCTCATCTGTATAAGCCAGGTGTAGTATGGGGGCAGTCCTCAGGTTCTGTACAGCCGCTCCATAGACCTCTCCTGCTCTCCCATGTCACCCGCTGATAGGCCTTATCTGTATAAGCCAGGGGTAGTATGGGTGCCGTCCTCAGGTTCTGTACAGCCGCTCCATAGACTTCTCCAGCTCTCCCATGTCACTTGCTGATAGGCCTTATCTGTATAAGCCAGGTGTAGTATGGGGGCAGTCCTCAGGTTCTGTACAGCCGCTCCATAGACCTCTCCTGCTCTCCCATGTCACCCGCTGATAGGCCTTATCTGTATAAGCCAGGTGTAGTATGGGTGCCGTCCTCAGGTTCTGTACAGCCGCTCCATAGACCTCTCCAGCTCTCCCATATCACCCGCTGATAGGCCTCATCTGTATAAGCCAGGTGTAGTATGGGGGCAGTCCTCAGGTTCTGTACAGCCGCTCCATAGACCTCTCCTGCTCTCCCATGTCACCCGCTGATAGGCCTTATCTGTATAAGCCAGGTGTAGTATGGGTGCCGTCCTCAGGTTCTGTACAGCCGCTCCATAGACCTCTCCAGCTCTCCCATATCACCCGCTGATAGGCCTCCTCCGTATAAGCCAGGTGTAGTATGGGTGCCGTCCTCAGGTTCTGTACAGCTGCTCCATAGACCTCTCCAGCTCTCCCATGTCACCTGCTGATAGGCCTTATCTGTATAAGCCAGGTGTAGTATGGGGGCAGTCCTCAGGTTCTGTACAGCCGCTCCATAGACCTCTCCAGCTCTCCCATGTCACCCGCTGATAGGCCTTATCTGTATAAGCCAGGTGTAGTATGGGTGCCGTCCTCAGGTTCTGTACAGCCGCTCCATAGACCTCTCCAGCTCTCCCATGTCACCCGCTGATAGGCCTTTTCTGTATAAGCCAGGTGTAGTATGGGGGCAGTCCTCAGGTTCTGTACAGCGCTCCATAGACCTCTCCAGCTCTCCCATGTCACCTGCTGATAAGCCTTATCTGTATAAGCCAGGTGTAGTATGGGTGCCGTCCTCAGGTTCTGTACAGCCGCTCCATAGACCTCTCCAGCTCTCCCATGTCACCCGCTGATAGGCCTTATCTGTATAAGCCAGGTGTAGTATGGGGGCAGTCCTCAGGTTCTGTACAGCCGCTCCATAGACCTCTCCAGCTCTCCCATGTCACCCGCTGATAGGCCTTATCTGTATAAGCCAGGTGTAGTATGGGGGCAGTCCTCAGGTTCTGTACAGCCGCTCCATAGACCTCTCCAGCTTTCCCATGTCACCTGTAGATAGGCCTTATCTGTATAAGCCAGGTGTAGTATGGGTGCAGTCCTCAGGTTCTGTACAGCGCTCCATAGACCTCTCCAGCTCTCACATGTCACCTGCTGATAGGCCTTATCTGTATAAGCCAGGTGTAGTATGGGTGCCGTTCTCAGGTTCTGTACAGCCGCTCCATAGACCTCTCCAGCTCTCCCATGTCACCCGCTGATAAGCCTTATCTGTATAAGCCAGGTGTAGTATGGGTGCCGTCCTCAGGTTCTATACAGCCGCTCCATAGACCTCTCCTGCTCTCCCATGTCACCCGCTGATAGGCCTTATCTGTATAAGCTAGGTGTAGTATGGGTGCAGTCCTCAGGTTCTGTACAGCCGCTCCATAGACCTCTCCAACTCTCCCATGTCACCCGCTGATAGGCCTTATCCGTAGAAGCCAGGTGTAGTATGGGTGCCGTCCTCAGGTTCTGTACAGCCGCTCCATAGACCTCTCCAGCTCTCCCATGTCACCCGCTGATGGGCCTTATCTGTAAAAGCCAGGTGTAGTATGGGGGCAGTCCTCAGGTTCTGTACAGCCGCTCCATAGACCTCTCCAGCTCTCCCATGTCACCCGCTGATAAGCCTTATCTGTATAAGCCAGGTGTAGTATGGGTGCCGTCCTCAGGTTCTGTACAGCCGCTCCATAGACCTCTCCAGCTCTCCCATGTCACCTGCTGATAGGCCTTATCTGTATAAGCCAGGTGTAGTATGGGTGCAGTCCTCAGGTTCTGTACAGCCGCTCCATAGACCTCTCCTGCTCTCCCATGTCACCCGCTGATAGGCCTCATCTGTATAAGCCAGGTGTAGTATGGGTGCCATCCTCAGGTTCTGTACAGCGCTCCATAGACCTCTCCAGCTCTCCCATGTCACCCGCTGATAGGCCTTATCTGTATAAGCCAGGTGTAGTATGGGGGCAGTCCTCAGGTTCTGTACAGCCGCTCCATAGACCTCTCCTGCTCTCCCATGTCACCCGCTGATAGGCCTCATCTGTATAAGCCAGGTGTAGTATGGGTGCCGTCCTCAGGTTCTGTACAGCCGCTCCATAGACCTCTCCAGCTCTCCCATGTCACTTGCTGATAGGCCCTATCTGTATAAGCCAGGTGTAGTGTGGGTGCCGTCCTCAGGTTCTGTACAGCCGCTCCATAGACCTCTCCAGCTCTCCCATGTCACCCGCTGATAGGCCTTATCTGTATAAGCCAGGTGTAGTATGGGTGCAGTCCTCAGGTTCTGTACAGCCGCTCCATAGACCTCTCCAGCTCTCCCATGTCACCCGCTGATAGGCCTCCTCCGTATAAGCCAGGTGTAGTACGGGTGCCGTCCTCAGGTTCTGTACAGCCGCTCCATAGACCTCTCCAGCTCTCCCATATCACCCGCTGATAGGCCTCCTCCGTATAAGCCAGGTGTAGTATGGGTGCCGTCCTCAGGTTCTGTACAGCCGCTCCATAGACCTCTCCAGCTCTCACATGTCACCTGCTGATAGGCCTTATCTGTATAAGCCAGGTGTAGTATGGGTGCCGTCCTCAGGTTCTGTACAGCCGCTCCATAGACCTCTCCAGCTCTCCCATGTCACCCGCTGATAGGCCTTTTCTGTATAAGCCAGGTGTAGTATGGGGGCAGTCCTCAGGTTCTGTACAGCGCTCCATAGACCTCTCCAGCTCTCCCATGTCACCTGCTGATAAGCCTTATCTGTATAAGCCAGGTGTAGTATGGGTGCCGTCCTCAGGTTCTGTACAGCCGCTCCATAGACCTCTCCAGCTCTCCCATGTCACCCGCTGATAGGCCTTATCTGTATAAGCCAGGTGTAGTATGGGGGCAGTCCTCAGGTTCTGTACAGCCGCTCCATAGACCTCTCCAGCTCTCCCATGTCACCCGCTGATAGGCCTTATCTGTATAAGCCAGGTGTAGTATGGGGGCAGTCCTCAGGTTCTGTACAGCCGCTCCATAGACCTCTCCAGCTTTCCCATGTCACCTGTAGATAGGCCTTATCTGTATAAGCCAGGTGTAGTATGGGTGCAGTCCTCAGGTTCTGTACAGCGCTCCATAGACCTCTCCAGCTCTCACATGTCACCTGCTGATAGGCCTTATCTGTATAAGCCAGGTGTAGTATGGGTGCCGTTCTCAGGTTCTGTACAGCCGCTCCATAGACCTCTCCAGCTCTCCCATGTCACCCGCTGATAAGCCTTATCTGTATAAGCCAGGTGTAGTATGGGTGCCGTCCTCAGGTTCTATACAGCCGCTCCATAGACCTCTCCTGCTCTCCCATGTCACCCGCTGATAGGCCTTATCTGTATAAGCTAGGTGTAGTATGGGTGCAGTCCTCAGGTTCTGTACAGCCGCTCCATAGACCTCTCCAACTCTCCCATGTCACCCGCTGATAGGCCTTATCCGTAGAAGCCAGGTGTAGTATGGGTGCCGTCCTCAGGTTCTGTACAGCCGCTCCATAGACCTCTCCAGCTCTCCCATGTCACCCGCTGATGGGCCTTATCTGTAAAAGCCAGGTGTAGTATGGGGGCAGTCCTCAGGTTCTGTACAGCCGCTCCATAGACCTCTCCAGCTCTCCCATGTCACCCGCTGATAAGCCTTATCTGTATAAGCCAGGTGTAGTATGGGTGCCGTCCTCAGGTTCTGTACAGCCGCTCCATAGACCTCTCCAGCTCTCCCATGTCACCTGCTGATAGGCCTTATCTGTATAAGCCAGGTGTAGTATGGGTGCAGTCCTCAGGTTCTGTACAGCCGCTCCATAGACCTCTCCAGCTCTCCCATGTCACCCGCTGATAGGCCTTATCTGTATAAGCCAGGTGTAGTATGGGGGCAGTCCTCAGGTTCTGTACAGCCGCTCCATAGACCTCTCCTGCTCTCCCATGTCACCCGCTGATAGGCCTCATCTGTATAAGCCAGGTGTAGTATGGGTGCCGTCCTCAGGTTCTGTACAGCGCTCCATAGACCTCTCCAGCTCTCCCATATCACCCGCTGATAGGCCTCCTCCGTATAAGCCAGGTGTAGTATGGGTGCCGTCCTCAGGTTCTGTACAGCCGCTCCATAGACCTCTCCTGCTCTCCCATGTCACCCGCTGATAGGCCTTTTCTGTTTAAGCCAGGTGTAGTATGGGTGCCGTCCTCAGGTTCTGTACAGCCGCTCCATAGACCTCTCCAGCTCTCCCATATCACCCGCTGATAGGCCTTATCTGTATAAGCCAGGTGTAGTATGGGTGCCGTCCTCAGGTTCTGTACAGCGCTCCATAGACCTCTCCAGCTCTCCCATGTCACCCGCTGATAAGCCTTATCTGTATAAGCCAGGTGTAGTATGGGGGCAGTCCTCAGGTTCTGTACAGCCGCTCCATAGACCTCTCCTGCTCTCCCATGTCACCCGCTGATAGGCCTTATCTGTATAAACCAGGTGTAGTATGGGGGCAGTCCTCAGGTTCTGTACAGCAGCTCCATAGACCTCTCCAGCTCTCCCATGTCACCCGCTGATAGGCCTCCTCCGTATAAGCCAGGTGTAGTATGGGGGCAGTCCTCAGGTTCTGTACAGCCGCTCCATAGACCTCTCCTGCTCTCCCATGTCACCCGCTGATAGGCCTTATCTGTATAAGCCAGGTGTAGTATGGGTGCCGTCCTCAGGTTCTGTACAGCCGCTCCATAGACCTCTCCAGCTCTCCCATGTCACCCGCTGATAGGCCTCATCTGTATAAGCCAGGTGTAGTATGGGTGCCGTCCTCAGGTTCTGTACAGCTGCTCCATAGACCTCTCCAGCTTTCCCATGTCACCCGCTGATAGGCCTTATCTGTATAAGCCAGGTGTCGTATGGGGGCAGTCCTCAGGTTCTGTACAGCCGCTCCATAGACCTCTCCAGCTCTCCCATGTCACCCGCTGATAGGCCTTATCTATATAAGCCAGGTGTAGTATGGGTGCAGTCCTCAGGTTCTGTACAGCCGCTCCATAGACCTCTCCAGCTCTCCCATGTCACCCGCTGATAGGCCTCCTCCGTATAAGCCAGGTGTAGTATGGGTGCCGTCCTCAGGTTCTGTACAGCCGCTCCATAGACCTCTCCAGCTCTCCCATGTCACCCGCTGATGGGCCTTATCTGTATAAGCCACGTGTAGTATGGGGGCAGTCCTCAGGTTCTGTACAGCCGCTCCATAGACCTCTCCTGCTCTCCCATGTCACCCGCTGATAGGCCTTATCTGTATAAGCCAGGTGTAGTATGGGTGCCGTCCTCAGGTTCTGTACAGCCGCTCCATAGACCTCTCCAGCTCTCCCATGTCACCCGCTGATAGGCCTCATCTGTATAAGCCAGGTGTAGTATGGGTGCCGTCCTCAGGTTCTGTACAGCTGCTCCATAGACCTCTCCAGCTTTCCCATGTCACCCGCTGATAGGCCTTATCTGTATAAGCCAGGTGTCGTATGGGGGCAGTCCTCAGGTTCTGTACAGCCGCTCCATAGACTTCTCCAGCTCTCCCATGTCACCCGCTGATAGGCCTTATCTGTATAAGCCAGGTGTAGTATGGGTGCAGTCCTCAGGTTCTGTACAGCCTCTCCATAGACCTCTCCAGCTCTCCCATGTCACCCGCTGATAGGCCTCCTCCGTATAAGCCAGGTGTAGTATGGGGGCAGTCCTCAGGTTCTGTACAGCCGCTCCATAGACCTCTCCAGCTTTCCCATGTCACCCGCTGATAGGCCTTATCTGTATAAGCCAGGGGTAGTATGGGTGCAGTCCTCAGGTTCTGTACAGCCGCTCCATAGACCTCTCCAGCTTTCCCATGTCACCCGCTGATAGGCCCTATCTGTATAAGCCAGGTGTAGTATGGGTGCAGTCCTCAGGTTCTGTACAGCCGCTCCATAGACCTCTCCAGCTCTCCCATGTCACCCGCTGATAGGCCTTATCTGTATAAGCCCGGTGTAGTATGGGTGCCGTCCTCAGGTTCTGTACAGCCGCTCCATAGACCTCTCCAGCTCTCCCATGTAACCCGCTGATGGGCCTTATCCGTATAAGCCAGGTGTAGTATGGGGGCAGTCCTCAGGTTCTGTACAGCCGCTCCATAGACCTCTCCTGCTCTCCCATGTCACCCGCTGATAGGCCTCATCTGTATAAGCCAGGTGTAGTATGGGGGCAGTCCTCAGGTTCTGTACAGCCGCTCCATAGACCTCTCCAGCTCTCCCATGTCACCCGCTGATTGGCCTTATCCGTATAAGCCAGGTGTAGTATGGGGGCAGTCCTCAGGTTCTGTACAGCCGCTCCATAGACCTCTCCTGCTCTCCCATGTCACCCGCTGATAAGCCTTATCTGTATAAGCCAGGTGTAGTATGGGGGCAGTCCTCAGGTTCTGTACAGCCGCTCCATAGACCTCTCCAGCTCTCCCATGTCACCCGCTGATAAGCCTTATCTGTATAAGCCAGGGGTAGTATGGGTGCCGTCCTCAGGTTCTGTACAGCCGCTCCATAGACCTCTCCAGCTCTTCCATGTCACTTGCTGATAGGCCTTATCTGTATAAGCCAGGTGTAGTATGGGGGCAGTCCTCAAGTTCTGTACAGCCGCTCCATAGACCTCTCCAGCTCTCCCATGTCACCCGCTGATAGGCCTTATCTGTATAAGCCAGGTGTAGTATGGGGGCAGTCCTCAGGTTCTGTACAGCCGCTCCATAGACCTCTCCAGCTCTCCCATGTCACCCGCTGATAGGCCTTATCTGTATAAGCCAGGTGTAGTATGGGTGCAGTCCTCAGGTTCTGTACAGCCGCTCCATAGACCTCTCCAGCTCTCCCATGTCACCCGCTGATAGGCCTCATCTGTATAAGCCAGGTGTAGTATGTGTGCCGTCCTCAGGTTCTGTACAGCCGCTCCATAGACCTCTCCTGCTCTCCCATGTCACCCGCTGATAGGCCTCATCCGTATAAGCCAGGTGTAGTATGGGGGCAGTCCTCAGGTTCTGTACAGCCGCTCCATAGACCTCTCCAGCTCTCCCATGTCACCCGCTGATAGGCCTTATCTGTATAAGCCAGGTGTAGTATGGGTGCAGTCCTCAGGTTCTGTACAGCCGCTCCATAGACCTCTCCAGCTCTCCCATGTCACCCGCTGATAGGCCTCATCTGTATAAGCCAGGTGTAGTATGGGTGCCGTCCTCAGGTTCTGTACAGCCGCTCCATAGACCTCTCCTGCTCTCCCATGTCACCCGCTGATAGGCCTCATCCGTATAAGCCAGGTGTAGTATGGGGGCAGTCCTCAGGTTCTGTACAGCCGCTCCATAGACCTCTCCAGCTCTCCCATGTCACCCGCTGATAGGCCTTATCTGTATAAGCCAGGTGTAGTATGGGTGCCGTCCTCAGGTTCTGTACAGCCGCTCCATAGACCTCTCCAGCTCTCCCATGTCACCTGCTGATAGGCCTTATCTGTATAAGCCAGGTGTAGTATGGGTGCCGTCCTCAGGTTCTGTACAGCCGCTCCATAGACCTCTCCTGCTCTCCCATGTCACCCGCTGATAGGCCTCATCTGTATAAGCCAGGTGTAGTATGGGGGCAGTCCTCAGGTTCTGTACAGCCGCTCCATAGACCTCTCCTGCTCTCCCATGTCACCCGCTGATAGGCCTTATCTGTATAAGCCAGGGGTAGTATGGGTGCCGTCCTCAGGTTCTGTACAGCCGCTCCATAGACTTCTCCAGCTCTCCCATGTCACTTGCTGATAGGCCTTATCTGTATAAGCCAGGTGTAGTATGGGGGCAGTCCTCAGGTTCTGTACAGCCGCTCCATAGACCTCTCCTGCTCTCCCATGTCACCCGCTGATAGGCCTTATCTGTATAAGCCAGGTGTAGTATGGGTGCCGTCCTCAGGTTCTGTACAGCCGCTCCATAGACCTCTCCAGCTCTCCCATATCACCCGCTGATAGGCCTCATCTGTATAAGCCAGGTGTAGTATGGGGGCAGTCCTCAGGTTCTGTACAGCCGCTCCATAGACCTCTCCTGCTCTCCCATGTCACCCGCTGATAGGCCTTATCTGTATAAGCCAGGTGTAGTATGGGTGCCGTCCTCAGGTTCTGTACAGCCGCTCCATAGACCTCTCCAGCTCTCCCATATCACCCGCTGATAGGCCTCCTCCGTATAAGCCAGGTGTAGTATGGGTGCCGTCCTCAGGTTCTGTACAGCTGCTCCATAGACCTCTCCAGCTCTCCCATGTCACCCGCTGATAGGCCTTATCTGTATAAGCCAGGTGTAGTATGGGTGCAGTCCTCAGGTTCTGTACAGCCGCTCCATAGACCTCTCCAGCTCTCCCATGTCACCCGCTGATAGGCCTTATCTGTATAAGCCAGGTGTAGTATGGGTGTAGTCCTCAGGTTCTGTACAGCCGCTCCATAGACCTCTCCAGCTCTCCCATGTCACCCGCTGATAGGCCTCATCTGTATAAGCCAGGTGTAGTATGGGTGCCGTCCTCAGGTTCTGTACAGCCGCTCCATAGACCTCTCCTGCTCTCCCATGTCACCCGCTGATAGGCCTCATCTGTATAAGCCAGGTGTAGTATGGGGGCAGTCCTCAGGTTCTGTACAGCCGCTCCATAGACCTCTCCAGCTCTCCCATGTCACCCGCTGATAGGCCTTATCTGTATAAGCCAGGTGTAGTATGGGTGCCGTCCTCAGGTTCTGTACAGCCGCTCCATAGACCTCTCCAGCTCTCCCATGTCACCCGCTGATAGGCCTTATCTGTATAAACCAGGTGTAGTATGGGTGCCGTCCTCAGGTTCTGTACAGCCGCTCCATAGACCTCTCCTGCTCTCCCATGTCACCCGCTGATAGGCCTCATCTGTATAAGCCAGGTGTAGTATGGGGGCAGTCCTCAGGTTCTGTACAGCCGCTCCATAGACCTCTCCTGCTCTCCCATG
Organism: Crinia signifera; assembly: GCF_055691185.1. Classification (NCBI taxonomy): domain Eukaryota; kingdom Metazoa; phylum Chordata; class Amphibia; order Anura; family Myobatrachidae; genus Crinia; species Crinia signifera. The sequence goes on from NC_139217.1 coordinate 3,358,282, forward strand.
TCACCCGCTGATAGGCCTTATCTGTATAAGCCAGGGGTAGTATGGGTGCCGTCCTCAGGTTCTGTACAGCCGCTCCATAGACTTCTCCAGCTCTCCCATGTCACTTGCTGATAGGCCTTATCTGTATAAGCCAGGTGTAGTATGGGGGCAGTCCTCAGGTTCTGTACAGCCGCTCCATAGACCTCTCCTGCTCTCCCATGTCACCCGCTGATAGGCCTCATCTGTATAAGCCAGGTGTAGTATGGGGGCTCCCACTAGAGGGAGGAAGGTACATGTGGGAGACATTCGTCACAGGAAGAGGAGCAGCAGAACACGAGGACACGCACTGACACTAGAGGGGGGAAGGTACAGGTGGGAGACATTAGTCACAGGAAGAGGAGCAGCAGAACACGAGGACATGCACTGACACTAGAGGGAGGAAGGTACAGGTGGGAGACATTAGTCACAGGAAGAGGAGCAGCAGAACACGAGGACATGCACTGACACTAGAAGGAGGAAGGTACAGGTGGGAGACATTCGTCACAGGACGAGGAGCAGCAGAACACGGGGACATGCACTGACACTAGGGGGAGGAAGGTACAGGTGGGAGACATTCTTCATAGGAAGAGGAGCAGCAGAACACGAGGACATGCACTGATACTAGAGGGAGAAAGGTACAGGTGGGAGACATTAGTCACAGGAAGAGGAGCAGCAGAACACGAGGACATGCACTGACACTAGAGGGAGGAAGGTACAGGTGGGAGACATTCGTCACAGGAAGAGGAGCAGCAGAACATGAGGACATGCACTGACACTAGAGGGAGGAAGGTACAGGTGGGAGACATTCGTCACAGGAAGAGGAGCAGCAGAACACGGGGACATGCACTGACACTAGGGGGAGGAAGGTACAGGTGGGAGACATTAGTCACAGGAAGAGGAGCAGCAGAACACGAGGACATGCACTGACACTGGGGGGAGGAAGGTACAGGTGGGAGACATTCATCAGAGGAAGAGGAGCAGCAGAACACGAGGACATGCACTGACACTAGGGGGAGGAAGGTACAGGTGGGAGACATTCTTCATAGGAAGAGGAGCAGCAGAACACGAGGACATGCACTGACACTAGGGGGAGGAAGGTACAGGTGGGAGACATTCTTCATAGGAAGAGGAGCAGCAGAACACGAAGACATGCACTGACACTAGAGGGAGGAAGGTACAGGTGGGAGACATTCGTCACAGGAAGAGGAGCAGCAGAACACGGGGACATGCACTGACACTAGGGGGAGGAAGGTACAGGTGGGAGACATTAGTCACAGGAAGAGGAGCAGCAGAACACGAGGACATGCACTGACACTAGAGGGAGGAAGGCACAGGTTGGAGACATTAGTCACAGGAAGAGGAGCAGCAGAACACGCGGACATGCACTGACACTAGAGGGAGGAAGGTACAGGTGGGAGACATTCGTCACAGGAAGAGGAGCAGCAGAACACGGGGACATGCACTGACACTAGGGGGAGGAAGGTACAGGTGGAAGACATTAGTCACAGGAAGAGGAGCAGCAGAACACGAGGACATGCACTGACACTAGCGGGAGGAAGGCACAGGTGGGAGACATTAGTCACAGGAAGAGGAGCAGCAGAACACGAGGACATGCACTGACACTGGGGGGAGGAAGGTACAGGTGGGAGACATTAGTCACAGGAAGAGGAGCAGCAGAACAAGAGGACATGCACTGACACTAGAGGGGGGAAGGTACAGGTGGGAGACTTTCTTCACAGGAAGAGGAGCAGCAGAACACGAGGACATGCACTGACACTGGGGAGGAAGGTACAGGTGGGAGACATTCTTCACAGGAAGAGGAGCAACAGAACACGTGGACATGCACTGACACTAGGGGGAGGAAGGTACAGGTGGGAGACATTCGTCACAGGAAGAGGAGCAGCAGAACACGATGACATGCACTGACACTAGAGGGAGGAAGGTACAGGTGGGAGACATTAGTCACAGGAAGAGGAGCAGCAGAACACGAGGACATGCACTGACACTAGAGGGAGGAAGGTACAGGTGGGAGAAATTAGTCACAGGAAGAGGAGCAGCAGAACACGAGGACATGCACTGACACTAGAGGGAGGAAGGTACAGGTGGGAGACATTCCTCACAGGAAGAGGAGCAGCAGAACACGGGGACATGCACTGACACTAGGGGGAGGAAGGTACAGGTGGGAGACATTAGTCACAGGAAGAAGAGCAGCAGAACACGAGGACATGCACTGACACTAGGAGGAGGAAGGTGCAGGTGTGTGACATTCGTCACAGGAAGAAGCGCAGCAGAACACGAGGACATGCACTGACACTAGGAGGAGGAAGGTACAGGTGGGAGACATTCTTCACAGGAAGAGGAGCAGCAGAACACCAGGACATGCACTGACACTAGGAGGAGGAAGGTACAGGTGGGAGACATTCTTCACAGGAAGAGGAGCAGCAGAACATGAGGACATGCACTGACACTAGAGGGAGGAAGGTACAGGTGGGAGACATTCTTCACAGGAAGAGGAGCAGCAGAACACGAGGACATGCACTGACACTGGGGGGAGGAAGGTACAGGTGGGAGACATTCGTCACAGAAAGAGGAGCAGCAGAAGACGGGGACATGCACTGACACTAGGGGGAGGAAGGTACAGGTGGGAGACATTAGTCACAGGAAGAAGAGCAGCAGAACACGAGGACATGCACTGACACTAGGAGGAGGAAGGTACAGGTGGGAGACATTCTTCACAGGAAGAGGAGCAGCAGAACACGCGGACATGCACTGACACTAGAGGGAGGAAGGTGCAGGTGGGCGACATTAGTCACAGGAAGAGGCGCAGCAGAACACGGGGACATGCACTGACACTAGGGGGAGGAAGGTGCAGGTGTGAGACATTAGTCACAGGAAGAGGAGCAGCAGAACACGAGGACATGCACTGACACTAGAGGGAGGGAGGTACAGGTGGGAGACATTAGTCACAGGAAGAGGAGCAGCAGAACACGAGGACATGCACTGACACTAGAGGGGGGAAGGTACAGGTGGGAGACATTAGTCACAGGAAGAGGAGCAGCAGAACACGGGGACATGCACTGACACTAGAGGGAGGAAGGTACAGGTGGGAGACGTTGTTCACAGAAAGAGGAGCAGCAGAACAAGAAGACATGCACTGACACTAGGAGGAGGAAGGTACAGGTGGGAGACATTCTTCACAGGAAGAGGAGCAGCAGAACACGAGGACATGCACTGACACTAGGAGGAGGAAGGTACAGGTGGGAGACATTCTTCACAGGAAGAGGAGCAGTAGAACACGAGGACATGCACTGACACTAGAGGGAGGGAGGAAGGTACAGGTGGGAGACATTCATCACAGGAAGAGGAGCAGCAGAACACGAGGACATGCACTGACACTAGGAGGAGGAAGGTACAGGTGGGAGACATTCTTCACAGGAAGAGGAGCAGCAGAACACGAGGACATGCACTGACACTAGAGGGAGGAAGGTGCAGGTGGGAGACATTCTTCACAGGAAGAGGAGCAGCAGAACACGAGGACATGCACTGACACTAGGAGGAGGAAGGTACAGGTGGGAGACATTCTTCACAGGAAGAGGAGCAGCAGAACACGAGGACATGCACTGACACTAGGGTGAGGAAGGTGCAGGTGGGAGACATTCTTCACAGGAAGAGGAGCAGCAGAACACGAGGACATGCACTGACACTAGATGGAGGAAGGTACAGGTGGGAGACATTAGTCACAGGAAGAGGAGCAGCAGAACACGAGGACACGCACTGACACTAGAGGGAGGAAGGTACAGGTGGGAGACATTAGTCACAGGAAGAGGAGCAGCAGAACACAAGGACATGCACTGACACTAGAGGGAGGAAAGTACAGGTGGGAGACATTCTTCACAGGAAGAGGAGCAGCAGTACACGAGGACACGCACTGACACTAGAGGTAGGAAGGTACAGGTGGGAGACATTAGTCACAGGAAGAGGAGCAGCAGAACACGAGGACATGTACTGACACTAGAGGGAGGAGGGTACAGGTGGGAGACATTAGTCACAGGAAGAGGAGCAGCAGAACACGAGGACACGCACTGACACTGGGGGGAGGAAGGTACAGGTGCGAGACATTAGTCACAGGGAGAGGAGCAGCAGAACACGGGGACACGCACTGACACTAGGGGTAGGAAGGTACAGGTGGGAGACAGTCACAGGAAGTGGAGCAACAGAACACGAGGACATGCACTGACACTAGAGGAAGGTACAGGTGGGAGACATTCGTCACATGAGGAGGAGCAGCAGAACACGAGGACATGCACTGACACTAAGGGGAGGAAGGTACAGGTGGGAGATATCAGTCACGGGAAGAGGAGCAACAGAACACGAGGACATTCACTGACACTGGAGGGAGGAAGGTACAGGTGGGAGACATTCTTCATAGGAAGAGGAGCAGTAGAACACGAGGACTTGCACTGACACTAGGGGGAGGAAGGTACAGGTGGGAGACATTCTTCACTGGAAGAGGAGCAGCAGAACACGAGGACATGCACTGACACTAGAGCGAGGAAGGTACAGGTGGGAGACATTCTTCACAGGAAGAGGAGCAGTAGAACACGAGGACATGCACTGACACTAGAGGGAGGAAGGTACAGGTGGGAGACATTCATCACAGGAAGAGGAGCAGCAGAACACGAGGACATGCACTGACACTAGGAGGAGGAAGGTACAGGTGGGAGACATTCTTCACAGGAAGAGGAGCAGCAGAACACGAGGACATGCACTGACACTAGAGGGAGGAAGGTGCAGGTGGGAGACATTCTTCACAGGAAGAGGAGCAGCAGAACACGAGGACATGCACTGACACTAGGAGGAGGAAGGTACAGGTGGGAGACATTCTTCACAGGAAGAGGAGCAGCAGAACACGAGGACATGCACTGACACTAGAGGGAGGAAGGTACAGGTGGGAGACATTCTTCACAGGAAGAGGAGCAGCAGAACACGAGGACATGCACTGACACTAGGAGGAGGAAGGTACAGGTGGGAGACATTCTTCACAGGAAGAGGAGCAGCAGAACACGAGGACATGCACTGACACTAGAGGGAGGAAGGTGCAGGTGGGAGACATTCTTCACAGGTAGAGGAGCAACAGAACACGAGGACATGCACTTACACTAGGGAGAGGAAGGTACAGGTGGGAGACATTCTTTATAGGAAGAGGAGCAGCAGAACACAAGGACACGCACTGACACTAGAGGGAGGAAGGTACAGGTTAGAGACATTCTTCACAGGAAGAGGAGCAGCAGAACACGAGGACATGCACTGACACTAGGGTGAGGAAGGTGCAGGTGGGAGACATTCTTCACAGGAAGAGGAGCAGCAGAACACGAGGACATGCACTGACACTAGATGGAGGAAGGTACAGGTGGGAGACATTAGTCACAGGAAGAGGAGCAGCAGAACACAAGGACATGCACTGACACTAGAGGGAGGAAGGTACAGGTGGGAGACCTTCTTCACAGGAAGAGGAGCAGCAGAACACGAGGACACGCACTGACACTAGAGGTAGGAAGGTACAGGTGGGAGACATTAGTCACAGGAAGAGGAGCAGCAGAACACGAGGACACGCACTGACACTAGAGGGAGGAAGTTACAGGTGGGAGACATTCTTCACAGGAAGAGGAGCATCAGAACACGAGGACACGCACTGACACTAGGGGAGGAAGGTACAGGTGGGAGACATTCTTCACAGGAAGTGGAGCAACAGAACACGAGGACATGCACTGACACTAGAGGAAGGTACAGGTGGGAGACATTCGTCACATGAGGAGGAGCAGCAGAACACGAGGACATGCACTGACACTAAGGGGAGGAAGGTACAGGTGGGAGATATCAGTCACGGGAAGAGGAGCAACAGAACACGAGGACATTCACTGACACTGGAGGGAGGAAGGTACAGGTGGGAGACATTCTTCATAGGAAGAGGAGCAGTAGAACACGAGGACATGCACTGACACTAGAGCGAGGAAGGTACAGGTGGGAGACATTCTTCACTGGAAGAGGAGCAGCAGAACACGAGGACATGCACTGACACTAGAGCGAGGAAGGTACAGGTGGGAGACATTAGTCACAGGAAGAGGAGCAGCAGAACACGAGGACATGCACTGACACTAGAGGGAGGAATGTACAGGTGGGAGACATTCTTCACAGGAAGAGGAGCAACAGAACACGAGGACATGCACTGACACTAGAGGGAGGAAGGTACAGGTGGGAGACCTTCTTCACTGGAAGAGGAGCAGCAGAACACGAGGACATGCACTGACACTAGAGCGAGGAAGGTACAGGTGGGAGGCATTAGTCACAGGAAGATGAGCAGCAGAACACGAGGACACGCACTGACACTAGAGGGAGGAAGTTACAGGTGGGAGACATTCTAGCATCAGAACACGAGGACACGCACTGACACTAGGGGAGGAAGGTACAGGTGGGAGACATTCATCACAGGAAGAGGAGCAGCAGAACACGAGGACACGCACTGACACTAGGGGGAGTAAGGTACAGGTGGGAGACATTAGTCACAGGAAGAGGAGCAGCAGAACACGAGGACATGCACTGACACTGGGGGGAGGAAGGTACAGGTGGGAGACATTCTTCACAGGAAGAGGAGCAGCAGAACACGAGGACACGCACTGACACTAGGGGGAGGAAGGTACAGGTGGGAGACATTAGTCACAGGAAGAGGAGCAGCAGAACACGAGGACACGCACTGACACTAGAGGGAGGAAGGTACAGGTGGGAGACATTAGTCACAGGAAGAGGAGCAGCAGAACACGAGGACACGCACTGACACTAGGGGGAGGAAGGTACAGGTGGGAGACATTAGTCACAGGAAGAGGAGCAGCAGAACACGAGGACACGCACTGACACTAGAGGAAGGTACAGGTGGGAGACATTAGTCACAGGAAGAGGAGCAGCAGAACACGAGGACACGCACTGACACTAGAGGAAGGTACAGGTGGGAGACATTAGTCACAGGAAGAGGAGCAGCAGAACATGAGGACATGCACTGACACTAGAGCGAGGAAGGTACAGGTGGGAGACATTCTTCACAGGAAGAGGAGCAGTAGAACACGAGGACATGCACTGACACTAGAGGGAGGAAGGTACAGGTGGGAGACATTCATCACAGGAAGAGGAGCAGCAGAACACGAGGACATGCACTGACACTAGGAGGAGGAAGGTACAGGTGGGAGACATTCTTCACTGGAAGAGGAGCAGCAGAACACGAGGACATGCACTGACACTAGAGCGAGGAAGGTACAGGTGGGAGACATTCTTCACAGGAAGAGGAGCAGTAGAACACGAGGACATGCACTGACACTAGAGGGAGGAAGGTACAGGTGGGAGACATTCATCACAGGAAGAGGAGCAGCAGAACACGAGGACATGCACTGACACTAGGAGGAGGAAGGTACAGGTGGGAGACATTCTTCACAGGAAGAGGAGCAGCAGAACACGAGGACATGCACTGACACTAGAGGGAGGAAGGTGCAGGTGGGAGACATTCTTCACAGGAAGAGGAGCAGCAGAACACGAGGACATGCACTGACACTAGGAGGAGGAAGGTACAGGTGGGAGACATTCTTCACAGGAAGAGGAGCAGCAGAACACGAGGACATGCACTGACACTAGAGGGAGGAAGATACAGGTGGGAGACATTAGTCACAGGAAGAGGAGCAGCAGAACACGAGGACATGCACTGACACTAGGGGGAGGAAGGTACAGGTAGGGGACATTAGTCACAGGAAGAGCAGCAGCAGAACACGAGGATATGCACTGACACTAGGGGGAGGAAGGTACAGGTGGGGGACATTAGTCACAGGAAGAGGAGCAGCAGAATACGGGGACATGCACTGACACTAGGGGGAGGAAGGTACAGGTGGGAGACATTCTTCACAGGAAGAGGAGCAGCAGAATACGGGGACATGCACTGACACTGGAGGGAGGAAGGTGCAGGTGGGAGACATTAGTCACAGGAAGAGGAGCAGCAGAACACGAGGACATGCACTGACACTAGGGGGAGGAAGGTACAGGTGGGAGACATTAGTCACAGGAAGAGGAGCAGCAGAACACGAGGACACGCACTGACACTAGAGGGAGGAAGATTCAGGGGAAATGTGAGGAAGAATTACTTTACAGAAAGAGTAGTAGATAAGTGGAATAGCCTCCCATTAGAGGTGATAGAGGCAAATACAGTAGTACAATGTAAACATGCTTGGGATAGGCATATTGATATCCTTACACAGAAATAAGGATCAGATATGGTTTGAGGTAACATGTTTAATAAAGTGGCAGACTAGATGGGCCAAGTGGTTCTTATCTGCTGTCACATTCTATGTTTCGATGTCCTCCCTTTTGCAGTGTGTAGTTTGCTGTGACATGTCACAATGCATGGTGACACTGACGAGTCATTTGCATTAAATGGATTAAGCTGAAGACTTTTATAAGACCGGTGTAATACTGGCTTTTGTTTATTTGTTCATTTTGATAAGAATCCAACTTACATAATAAATAAATTGGAACCCCCCCCCCCTCCCCCTGTAATGATGTCATGTCCCCCCTCGTTCTGTCTTGCAGTTCAGAGGTCGGTGTACAAGGACCTGGTTAAGCTGCTGTACGACGGCCGGTATCTGTCGGACGAACAGCTGAAAAATAAGGTGAGTCCACTGCTATGGCGCTTGTGGTCCGGCCGCCCCAGCTCTGCTTGCCACGTGGGTGGGTTTGATTTGTCTGCAAAGGCCAACACTTCCACGTGTGCATGTGCTGTGCAATAGTCTGCCCCCATGTGCTGTGCAATAGTCTGGCCCCGGGCGCCATGTGCTGGGCAGTAGTCTGGCCCCGGGCGCCATGTGCTGGGCAGTAGTCTGGCCCCGGGCGCCATGTGCTGTGCAGTAGTGTGCCTCCGGGCGCCATGTGCTGTGCAGTAGTCTGGCCCCGGGCGCCATGTGCTGTGCAGTAGTGTGCCTCGGGCGCCATGTGCTGTGCAGTAGTCTGGCCCCGGGCGCCGTGTGCTGTGCAGTAGTCTGGCCCCGGGCGCCGTGTGCTGTGCAGTAGTCTGGCCCCGGGCGCCATGTGCTGTGCAGTAGTCTGGCCCCGGGCGCCATGTGCTGTGCAGTAGTCTGGCCCCGGGCGCCATGTGCTGTGCAGTAGTCTGGCCCCGGGCGCCATGTGCTGTGCAGTAGTCTGGCCCCGGGCGCCATGTGCTGTGCAGTAGTCTGGCCCCGGGCGCCATGTGCTGTGCAGTAGTCTGGCCCCGGGGGGCGCCATGTGCTGTGCAGTAGTCTGGCCCCGGGGGGCGCCATGTGCTGGGCAGTAGTCTGGCCCCGGGCGCCATGTGCTGGGCAGTAGTCTGGCCCCGGGCGCCATGTGCTGGGCAGTAGTCTGGCCCCGGGCGCCATGTGCTGGGCAGTAGTCTGGCCCCGGGCGCCATGTGCTGGGCAGTAGTCTGGCCCCGGGCGCCATGTGCTGTGCAGTAGTCTGGCCCCGGGCGCCATGTGCTGTGCAGTAGTCTGGCCCCGGGCGCCGTGTGCTGTGCAGTAGTCTGGCCCCGGGCGCCGTGTGCTGTGCAGTAGTGTGCCTCCGGGCGCCGTGTGCTGTGCAGTAGTGTGCCTCCGGGCGCCGTGTGCTGTGCAGTAGTGTGCCTCCGGGCGCCATGTGCTGTGCAGTAGTGTGCCTCCGGGCGCCATGTGCTGTGCAGTAGTCTGGCCCCGGGCGCCATGTGCTGTGCAGTAGTCTGGCCCCGGGCGCCATGTGCTGTGCAGTAGTCTGGCCCCGGGCGCCGTGTGCTGTGCAGTAGTCTGGCCCCGGGCGCCGTGTGCTGTGCAGTAGTCTGGCCGCGGGCGCCGTGTGCTGTGCAGTAGTCTGGCCCCGGGCGCCATGTGCTGTGCAGTAGTCTGGCCCCGGGCGCCATGTGCTGTGCAGTAGTCTGCCCCCGGGCGCCATGTGCTGGGCAGTAGTCTGGGCAGTAGTCTGGCCCCGGGCGCCATGTGCTGGGCAGTAGTCTGGCCCCGGGCGCCGTGTGCTGTGCAGTAGTCTGGCCCCGGGCGCCGTGTGCTGTGCAGTAGTCTGGCCCCGGGCGCCGTGTGCTGTGCAGTAGTCTGGCCCCGGGCGCCGTGTGCTGTGCAGTAGTGTGCCTTCGGGCGCCATGTGCTGTGCAGTAGTCTGGCCCCGGGCGCCATGTGCTGTGCAGTAGTGTGCCTCCGGGCGCCATGTGCTGTGCAGTAGTGTGCCTCCGGGCGCCATGTGCTGGGCAGTAGTCTGGCCCCGGGCGCCATGTGCTGGGCAGTAGTCTGGCCCCGGGCGCCATGTGCTGGGCAGTAGTCTGGCCCCGGGCGCCGTGTGCTGTGCAGTAGTCTGGCCCCGGGCGCCGTGTGCTGGGCAGTAGTCTGGCCCCGGGCGCCGTGTGCTGTGCAGTAGTCTGGCCCCGGGCTCCATGTGCTGTGCAGTAGTCTGGCCCCGGGCGCCATGTGCTGTGCAGTAGTCTGGCCCCGGGCGCCATGTGCTGTGCAGTAGTCTGCCCCGGGCGCCATGTGCTGTGCAGTAGTCTGGCCCCGGGCGCCATGTGCTGGGCAGTAGTCTGTGCAGTAGTCTGGCCCCGGGCGCCATGTGCTGGGCAGTAGTCTGGCCCCGGGCGCCATGTGCTGGGCAGTAGTCTGCCCTGTCTGTACATTCCTATGAGCACTGTCTCTGTGTTTCTGCGTGCTGCAGGGGGAAATGAACTTTGAAAGTGATACGTTGGTGGAGGGCGGCTGCCTGAATGAGATGCACAATGGGACAACGTTCCGGGAAGTGCGTCAGTTCCGCGCTGGCTACCATCTTGTGCGCTTCTACTTCCTGACACGGGTCTACTCTGCCTACCTGGAGAGCATACTGGCCGACTTCCAGAGCGGCCCCCAGCCGGACGTGCTCCTCATTAGCTCCTGCATCTGGGATGTCCGGAGGTAACTCCCCCACGTCCCGTCGCCGGAGCTTGTGTCTCCTGTATACAGACCCGGCAGGGCCTCACCCATCGCCCCTTTATCTCCCGCAGGTACAAGGACTTCAGCCTGGAAGCCTACAAACTCAACCTGTGCAGTCTGTTCCACGGCTGAGCGAAGTGCTGAGCCCAGAGTGCCTGGTTATATGGAACATGACCATGCCTGTGGGGATCAAACCCAACGAGATGCCAGACTCAATCAATATGAGAAATGTGAGTACAGGAGAATGGTGGGAGCTTGTCCTTCTCCTACCGTGCCTCCTCTACCCCTCCCTCCCCTGTGGCGTGCCTCCTCTGCCCCTCCCTCCCCTGTGGCGTGCCTCCTCTACCCCCCCCTCCCCTGTGGCGTGCCTCCTCTACCCCTCCCTCCCCTGTGGCGTGCCTACTCTGCCCCTCCGCTCCCCTGTGACGTGCCTCCTCTGCCCCTCCCTCCCCTGTGGCGTGCCTCCTCTGCCCCTCCCTCCCCTGTGGCGTGCCTCCTCTGCCCCTCCCTCCCCTGTGGCGTGCCTCCTCTGCCCCGCTACCCTCCCCTGTGGTGTGCCTCCTCTGCCCCGCTACCCTCCCCTGTGGCGTGCCTCCTCTGCCTCGCTACCCTCCCCTGTGGCGTGCCTCCTCTGCCCCGCTACCCTCCCCTGTGGCGTGCCTCCTCTGCCCCGCTACCCTCCCCTGTGGCGTGCCTCCCCTGCCCCGCTACCCTCCCCTGTGGCGTGCCTCCCCTGCCCCGCTACCCTCCCCTGTGGCGTGCCTCCTCTGCCCCGCTACCCTCCCCTGTGGCGTGCCCTCCTCTGCCCCGCTACCCTCCCCTGTGGCGTGCCTCCTCTGCCCCGCTACCCTCCCCCTGTGGCGTGCCTCCCCTGCCCCGCTACCCTCCCCTGTGGCGTGCCTCCCCTGCCCCGCTACCCTCCCCTGTGGCGTGCCTCCCCTGCCCCACCTCTTCCTTTGGCCCCTTCCTCCCTGCAACCCCCCCCCCCCCTCTCCCTTGCAGCATGCCTCCTCTGCCCCCACCCCTCTCACAGGGGAGTGCCAACTCCCCCCCCCCCCCCCCCCCACACCAACACACAAGGACATGCCCTTTCCTCCCGCCCCACCTTCTTTTGGCCCCCTTCCTCCTTTGCCCCCTTCCTCCTTTGCCCCCCCCCCCCCCCCCCCCTCCTGTCTGCAATGTGCCTTCTCTGGTATACCCGCAACCCACCTCCCCAATCCCGTGCACCCCTCCACACACACACACACACACATGATGCAGTAACTCCTGCGCCCCTCCACACACACACACACACGATGCAGTAACTCCTGCGCCCCTCCACACACACACACACACACACATGATGCAGTACTCCTGCGCTCCTACACACACACACACGATGCAGTAACTCCTTCGCCCCTCCACACACACACACACACATGTACTCCTGCGCCCTACACACACACACACACACACACACACACACGTACTCCTGCGCCCCTCCACACACACACACACACACACACACACACGCACATGTACTCCTGCGCCCCTCCACACACACACACACACACACACATGTACTCCTGCGCCCCTCCACACACACACACACACATGTACTCCTGCGCCCCTCCACACACACACACACACATGTACTCCCTGCGCCCCTCCACACACACACACACACATGTACTCCTGCGCCCCTCCACACACACACACACACATGTACTCCTGCGCCCCTCCACACACACACACACACATGTACTCCTTCGCCCCTCCACACACACACACACACACATGTACTCCTGCGCCCCTACACACACACACACACACACACACACACACACGTACTCCTGCGCCCCTCCACACACACACACACACATGTACTCCTTCGCCCCTCCACACACACACACACACACATGTACTCCTGCGCCCCTACACACACACACACACACACGCACATGTACTCCTGCGCCCCTCCACACACACACACACACATGTACTCCTGCGCCCCTCCACACACACACACACACATGTACTCCTGCGCCCCTCCCTTCATGTCACTGTTCGGTATTCTTATTTTCTCTTACACTGTTAGAGGCCAGATGTATGTGTGACCGGTGCCTGGTTCTGTGCTACCCTAATACTCTGTATCCAGCCTCGCCAACTTATATATGTTCTTCTTCTGCTTCTGCTTCCAGGGGACACCCAATGTGCGGGGGGACATTATAGCGGGCAACTTCTACAGCGCCACTTTGGCAAACTTCTACAAAATGGACGTGCTGGACATGCATTACCACTTCCGCTTCGACCTGCGCTCCAGATGCAAAGACGCCACTCACTGGAATCAGCTGGCACATCGGAAGTACTCCCAGATCTTACTGACGCACATCGCCCAGGCATGGGGGGTGGAGATGCCAGAGAGGAGCATGGCAGGAGGTGAGTCACATGTTACGGGCAGATGTATGTGCCACCCTGTCAGCAACTCACACACCGGTTATACCCCAGTGTCCTCCATCCCGTATATACACAGCTAGGTCCGCACCTGACCGACTCACGCACCGCACTGTAACATTGCGTAACGCACGTTTCCTGTGAGTGGCACACACCGGTTATACCCAGTGTCCTCCATCCTGTACATACACAGCTAGGTCCGCACCTGACCGACTCACACACCGCACTGTAACATTGTGTAACGCACGTTTCCTGTGAGTGGCACACACCGGTTATACCCCAGTGTCCTCTATCCCGTATATACACAGCTAGGTCCGCACCTGACCGACTCACACACCGCACTGTAACATTGTGTAACGCACGTTTCCTGTGAGTGGCACACACCGGTTATACCCCAGTGTCCTCTATCCCGTATATACACAGCTAGGTCTGCACCTGACCGACTCACGCACCGCACTGTAACATTATGTCCTGTGAGTGGCACAGACCGGTTATACCCCAGTGTCCTCCATCCCGTAATATACAGCTAGGTCCGCACCTGACCGACTCACACACCGCACTGTAACATTGTGTAACGCACGTTTCCTGTGAGTGGCACACACCGGTTATACCCCAGTGTCCTCCATCCTGTACATACACAGCTAGGTCCGCACCTGACCGACTCACGCACCGCACTGTAACATTGTGTAACGCACGTTTCCTGTGAGTGGCACACACCAGTTATACCCCAGTGTCCTCCATCCTGTACATACACAGCTAGGTCCGCACCTGACCGACTCACACACCACACTGTAACATTGTGTAATGCACGTTTCCTGTGAGTGGCACACACCGGTTATACCCAGTGTCCTCCATCCCGTACATACACAGCTAGGTCCGTACCTGACCGACTCACGCACCGCACTGTAACATTGTGTAACGCACGTTTCCTGTGAGTGGCACACACCAGTTATACCCCAGTGTCCTCCATCCTGTACATACACAGCTAGGTCCGCACCTGACCGACTCACACACCACACTGTAACATTGTGTAATGCACGTTTCCTGTGAGTGGCACACACCGGTTATACCCAGTGTCCTCCATCCCGTACATACACAGCTAGGTCCGTACCTGACCGACTCACGCACCGCACTGTAACATTGTGTAACGCACGTTTCCTGTGAGTGGTACACACCGGTTATACCCCAGTGTCCTCCATCCTGTACATACACAGCTAGGTCCGCACCTGACCGACTCACACACCGCACTGTAACATTGTGTAACGCACGTTTCCTGTGAGTGGCACACACCGGTTATACCCCAGTGTCCTCCATCCCGTAATATACAGCTAGGTCCGCACCTGACCGACTCACACACCGCACTGTAACATTGTGTAACGCACGTTTCCTGTGAGTGGCAGACACCGGTTATACCCCAGTGTCCTCCATCCTGTACATACACAGCTAGGTCCGCACCTGACCGACTCACGCACCGCACTGTAACATTGTGTAACGCACGTTTCCTGTGAGTGGCACACACCAGTTATACCCCAGTGTCCTCCATCCTGTACATACACAGCTAGGTCCGCACCTGACCGACTCACACACCGCACTGTAACATTGTGTAACGCACGTTTCCTGTGAGTTGCACACACCGGTTATACCCAGTGTCCTACATCCCGTACATACACAGCTAGGTCCGCACCTGACCGACTCACGCACCGCACTGTAACGTGGTGTATCGCACGTTTCCTGTGAGTGGCACACACCGGTTATACCCCAGTGTCCTCCATCCCCTACATGCACAGCTAGGTCTGCACCTCACCGACTCACCCACCGCACTGTAACATTGTGTAACGCATGTTTCCTGTGAGTGGCACACATTGGATATACCCCAGTGTCCTCCATCCTGTACATACACAGCTAGATCCACACTTGACCGACTCACGCACCGCACTGTAACATTGTGTAACGCACGTTTCCTGTGAGTGGCACACACCGGTTATACCCAGTGTCCTACATCCCGTACATACACAGCTAGGTCCGCACCTGACAGACTCACGCACCGCACTGTAACATTGTGTAACGCACGTTTCCTGTGAGTGGCACACACCGGTTATACCCAGTGTCCTCCATCCCGTACATACACAGCTAGGTCCGCACCTGACCGACTCACACACCGCACTGTAACATTGTGTAACGCACGTTTCCTGTGAGTGGCACACAACGGTTATACCCCAGTGTCCTCCATCCCGTATATACACAGCTAGGTCCGCACCTGACCGACTCACGTATCGCACTGTAACATTGTGTAACGCACGTTTCCTGTGAGTGGCACACACCGGTTATACCCCAGTGTCCTCCATCCCGTATATACACAGCTAGGTCCGCACCTCACCGACTCACCCACCGCACTGTAACATTGTGTAACGCACGTTTCCTGTGAGTGGCACACACCAGTTATACCCCAGTGTCCTCCATCCCCTAATATACAGCTAGGTCCGCACCTGACCGACTCACGCACCGCACTGTAACATTGTGTAATCCACGTTTCCTGTGAGTGGCACACACCGGTTATACCCCAGTGTCCTCCATCCTGTATATACACAGCTAGGTCCGCACCTGACCGACTCACGCACCGCACTGTAACATTGTGTAACGCGCGTTTCCTGTGAGTGGCACACACCGGATATACCCCAGTGTCCTCCATCCCGTACATACACAGCTAGGTCCGCACCTGACAGACTCACGCACCGCACTGTAACATTGTGTAATGCACGTTTCCTGTGAGTGGCACACACTGGTTATACCCCAGTGTCCTCTATCCTGTACATACACAGCTAGGTCCGCACCTGACCGACTCACGCACCGCACTGTAACGTGGTGTATCACACGTTTCCTGTGAGTGGCACACACCGGTTATACCCAGTGTCTCCATCCCGTACATACTCAGCTAGGTCCGCACCTGACCGACTCACACACCGCACTGTAACATTGTGTAACGCACGTTTCCTGTGAGTGGCACACACCTGTTATATCCCAGTGTCCTCCATCCCGTACATACTCAGCTAGGTCGCACCTGACCGACTCACACACCGCATTGTAACATTGTGTAACGCACGTTTCCTGTGAGTGGCACACACCGGTTATACCCCAGTGTCCTCCATCCCGTATATACACAGCTAGGTCCGCACCTGACAGACTCACGCACCGCAACATTGTGTAATGCACGTTTCCTGTGAGTGGCGCACACCGGTTATACCCCCAGTGTCCTCCATCCCGTATATAAACAGCTAGGTCCGCACCTGACCGACTCACGCACCGCACTGTAACGTGGTGTATCACACGTTTCCTGTGAGTGGCACACACCGGTTATACCCCAGTGTCCTCCATCCCGTATATACACAGCTAGGTCCGCACATGACAGACTCACGCACCGCACTGTAACATTGTGTAACGCACGTTTCCTGTGAGTGGCGCACACCGGTTATACCCCAGTGTCCTCCATCCCGTACATACACAGCTAGGTCCGCACCTGACCGACTCACGCACACGCACTGTAACATTGTGTAACGCACGTTTCCTGTGAGTGGCACACACCGGGTATACCCCCAGTGTCCTCCATCCCCGTATATACACAGCTAGGTCCGCACCTGACCGACTCACACACCGCACTGTAACATTGTGTAACGCACGTTTCCTGTGAACGGCACACACCGGTTATACCCCAGTGTCCTCCATCCCGTATATACACAGCTAGGTCCGCACCTGACCGACTCACGCACCGCACTGTATCATTGTGTAACGCACGTTTCCTGTGAGTGGCACACACTGGTTATACCCCAGTGTCCTCTATCCCGTATATACACAGCTAGGTCTGCACCTGACCGACTCACGCACCGCACTGTAACATTGTGTAATCCACGTTTCCTGTGAGTGGCACACACCGGTTATACCCCAGTGTCCTCCATCCCGTATATACACAGCTAGGTCCGCACATGACAGACTCACGCACCACACTGTAACATTGTGTAACGCACGTTTCCTGTGAGTGGCACACACCGGTTATACCCCAGTGTCCTCTATCCTGTACATACACAGCTAGGTCCGCACCTGACCGACTCACGCACCGCACTGTAACATTGTGTAACGCACGTTTCCTGTGAGTGGCACACACCGGTTATACCCCAGTGTCCTCCATCCCGTATATACACAGCTAGGTCCGCACATGACAGACTCACGCACCGCACTGTAACATTGTGTAACGCACGTTTCCTGTGAGTGGCACACACTGGTTATACCCCAGTGTCCTCCATCCTGTACATACACAGCTAGGTCCGCACCTGACCGACTCACGCACCGCACTGTAACATTGTGTAACGCACGTTTCCTGTGAGTGGCACACACCGGTTATACCCCAGTGTCCTCCATCCCGTATATACACAGCTAGGTCCGCACCTGACCGACTCACACACCGCACTGTAACATCGTGTATCGCACGTTTCCGGTCTCACACACCGCACTGTAACATTGTGTAACGCTAGTGAGTGGCACACATCAGTTATTTATATAGCGCACACATATTCCACAGCGCTGTACAGAGACTATTCTTACCAGTTATTTATATAGCGCACACATATTCAGCGCTGTACAGAGACTATTATTACCAGTTATTATATAGCGCACACATATTCCGCAGCACTGTACAGAGAATATTATTACCAGTTATTTATATAGAGCACACATATTCCACAGCGCTGTACAGAGACTATTATTACCAGTTATTATATAGCGCACACATATTCCGCAGCACTGTACAGAGAATATTATTACCAGTTATTATATAGCGCACACATATTCCACAGCGCTGTACAGAGACTATTATTACCAGTTATTATATAGCGCACACATATTCCGCAGCGCTGCACAGAGACTATTATTACCAGTTATTTATATAGCGCACACATATACCGCAGCGCTGTACAGAGACTATTACCAGTTATTATATAGCGCACACATTCCGCAGCGCTGTACAGAGATTATTACCAGTTATTATATAGCGCACACATATTCCGCAGCGCTGTACAGAGATTATTATTACCAGTTATTATATAGCGCACACATATTCCGCAGCGCTGCACAGAGACTATTATTACCAGTTATTTATATAGCGCACACATATACCGCAGCGCTGTACAGAGACTATTATTACCAGTTATTATATAGCGCACACATATTCCGCAGTGCTGCACAGAGACTATTATTACCAGTTATTTATATAGCGCACACATATACCGCAGCGCTGTACAGAGACTATTATTACCAGTTATTATATAGCGCACACATATTCCACAGCACTGTACAGAGACTATTATTACCAGTTATTATATAGCGCACACATATTCCGCAGCGCTGTACGGAGAATATTACCAGTTATTATATAGCGCACACATATTCCGCAGCGCTGTACAGAGACTATTATTACCAGTTATTATATAGCGCACACATATTTCGCAGCGCTGTACAGAGAATATTATTACCAGTTATTATATAGAGCACACATATTCCGCAGCGCTGTACAGAGACTATTATTACCAGTTATTATATAGCGCACACATATTCCACAGCGCTGTACAGAGACTATTATTACCAGTTATTATATAGCGCACACATATTCCGCAGCGCTGTACAGAGACTATTATTACCAGTTATTATATAGCGCACACATATTCCACAGCGCTGCACAGAGACTATTATTACCAGTTATTTATATAGCGCACACATATACCGCAGCGCTGTACAGAGACTATTATTACCAGTTATTATATAGCGCACACATATTCCGCAGCGCTGTACAGAGATTATTATTACCAGTTATTATATAGCGCACACATATTGCGCAGCGCTGTACAGAGAGTATTATTACCAGTTATTATATAGCGCACACATATTCCGCAGCGCTGTACAGAGACTATTATTACCAGTTATTATATAGCGCACACATATTCCGCAGCGCTGTACAGAGACTATTATTACCAGTTATTATATAGAGCACACATATTCCACAGCGCTGTACAGAGACTATTATTACCAGTTATTATATAGCGCACACATATTCCACAGCGCTGTACAGAGACTATTATTACCAGTTATTATATAGCGCACACATTGGTAACGCAGTAGGAGGGCAGCTCAAGCTCTCCAGCATTAAGTTGCCAAGTGAATAATTAGGGCCAATGGGCCAGAACCATGGAGGCTACAGATTCATTCCCTGAGTGACCGGAGATTTCCCTTTTGTCTGTGAGACTTTTTTTGCTTTCATAAAGAGCCACAAAATGCCATTAGGATGCTACTTTATTTCATGGCCGTGAGAATGGTCCTGTCCTAACCGCGTCCATTTCCTGGCATCTCCTCTTAGGTCAGAACATTGATGCTGTTCCCAATCCCAGAAACCATCACTGTCCTTACATACAACCTAATTACCAGGAGAGAGATCACGCCTGCAACCGTAACCTGCTACTGATATTGGCACATGACGGTGGGGATTTGGGGTCACGTGGCTGCTTGGCTGACTAGGAGCTGTTCGATTGGTGGAAGGTTCATGTGTAACTGGTTGGCTGGGACGAGATGGGTGGCGTGCAGCCGCTTGGTTGGGACGAGATGGGTGGCGTGCAGCCGCTTGGCTGGGATGAGAAGGGTGGCGTGCAGCCGCTTGGCTGGGACGAGATGGGTGGCGTGCAGCCGCTTGGCTAAGAAGGAGAAGGGTGGCGTGCAGCCGCTTGGCTGGGACGAGATGGGTGGCGTGCAGCCGGTTGGCTGGGACGAGATGGGTGGCGTGCAGCCGCTTGGCTGGGACGAGATGGGTGGCGTGCAGCCGCTTGGCTGGGACGAGATGGGTGGCGTGCAGCCGCTTGGCTGGGACGAGATGGGTGGCGTGCAGCCGCTTGGCTGGGACGAGATGGGTGGCGTGCAGCCGCTTAGCTGGGACAAGATGGGTGGCGTTCAGCCGCTTGGCTGGGACGAGATGGGTGGCGTGCAGCCGCTTGGCTGGGATGAGAAGGGTGGCGTGCAGCCGGTTGGCTGGGACGAGATGGGTGGCGTGCAGCCGGTTGGCTGGGACGAGATGGGTGGCGTGCAGCCGCTTGGCTAAGAAGGAGAAGGGTGGCGTGCAGCCGCTTGGCTGGGACGAGATGGGTGGCGTGCAGCCGGTTGGCTGGGACGAGATGGGTGGCGTGCAGCCGCTTGGCTGGGACGAGATGGGTGGCGTGCAGCCGCTTGGCTGGGACGAGGTGGGTGGCGTGCAGCCGGTTGGCTGGGACGAGATGGGTGGCGTGCAGCCGCTTGGCTGGGACGAGATGGGTGGCGTGCAGCCGGTTGGCTGGGATGAGAAGGGTGGCGTGCAGCCGCTTGGCTGGGACGAGATGGGTGGCGTGCAGCCGCTTGGCTGGGACGAGATGGGTGGCGTGCAGCCGCTTGGCTGGGACGAGATGGGTGGCTTGTTGCCTGTTGTTTTACAGTGCTGTGTGTGTGTGATGTGTTAACTGGGTGTAACAGGTTGCTGTGTGTGATATGGTGATGTGGTGTAACAGGTTGCTGTGTGTGATATGGTGATGTGGTGTAACAGGTTGCTGTGTGTGATATGGTGATGTGGTGTAACAGGTTGCTGTGTGTGATGTGTTGATGGTGTAGCAGGTTGTTGGGTGACGGGATGTGACAGGTTGCTGTGTGATATGGTGACCGGATGTAACAGGTTTCTGTGCATGATATAGTGACGGGATGTGACAGGTTGCTGTGTGATGTGTTGATGGTGTAACAGGTTGCTGTGTGATGTGTTGATGGTGTAACAGGTTGCTGTGTGTGATGTGGCGATGGTGTAGCAGGTTGCTGTGTGTGATGGGGTGACGTTGTAACAGGTTGCGGTGTGTGATGGATTGGCGGTGTAGCAGGTTGCTGTGTGTGATGGGGTGACGTAACAGGTTGCTGTGTGTGATGGGGTGACGGTGTAGCAGGTTGCTGAGTGACGGTGTAGCAGGTTGCTGTGGGTGATGGGCTGAGGATGTAGCAGGTTGCGGTGTGTGATGTGGTGACGGTGTAGCAGGTTGTTGAGTGACGGTGTAGCAGGTTGTTGAGTGACGGTGTAGCAGGTTGTTGAGTGACGGTGTAGCAGGTTGTTGAGTGACGGTGTAGCAGGTTGTTGAGTGGCGGTGTAGCAGGTTGTTGAGTGGCGGTGTAGCAGGTTGCTGAGTGGCGGTGTAGCAGGTTGCTGAGTGGCGGTGTAGCAGGTTGCTGAGTGGCGGTGTAGCAGGTTGCTGAGTGGCGGTGTAGCAGGTTGCTGAGTGGCGGTGTAGCAGGTTGCTGAGTGGCGGTGTAGCAGGTTGCTGAGTGGCGGTGTAGCAGGTTGCTGAGTGGCGGTGTAGCTGGGTGATGGGGTGACAGTGTAACAGGTTGTTGAGTGGCGGTGTAGCAGGTTGCTGAGTAGCTTTGTAGCATGTTGCTGTGGGTGACGGGGTGACTGTGTAGCAGGTTGATGTGGCGATGGTGTAGCAGGTTGCTGTGGGTGATGGGGTGACAGTGTAGCAGGTTGTTGAGTGTCGGTGTAGCAGGTTGCTGTGGGTGACGGGGTGACTGTGTAGCAGGTTGCTGAGTGGCGTTGTAGCAGGTTGCTGTGGGTGACGGTGTAGCAGGTTGCTGTGGGTGATGTGGCGATGGTGTAGCAAGTTGCTGTGGGTGATGTGACGGTGTAGCAGGTTGTTGAGTAGCGGTGTAGCAGGTTGCTGTGGGTGACGGGGTGACTGTGTAGCAGGTTGCTGAGTGGCGGTGTAGCAGGTTGCTGGGGGTGATGTGGCGATGGTGTAGCAGGTTGCACCGGGGAATGTCAGACGTTGGCGATGGTCTCCTGTGTCCTATGCTGAGGTTCTGTTTCTCCCTCTGCAGGAGGGCCGTACATTCCGGGGTACATGGGATTTGATGCCGGCAACTTTGCAGCTGGTTAGTATTGACGTTTTGGTGTACCCAGTGATTGTTATACCGTAACCAATAGTAACCGCAGATGTTTCTTTTACACCTGACAGAAAAGTTCCTTCCCGGACATTTCGGTTTTGAAAACAATTACATACAAACCAATGGTGAGAACCAAAATGGCCGCGTTCTTATGTTGTTGTCGTGTCGTTCCTGTATACCCCTGTGCCCTGCTCTCCCTCCTGGTGTCCTGGTCCAGCAGTCACTCGTTTCCCTCCCCACCTGTGTGCCGTGCACCCGGTAATCACTGTTCCCCATCCACACCCATGTGCCCTGCTCCGGTACTTGCTCGTCATGCCTTCCTGTGCTGCTTTGATACTGTTGTTTTGTTTTCCTGTGTGTTGTATCTGGTCCTCGCTGTTTCTATCCTTCCTCTGCTCCCCTCTAACCCTGACTCCCACGCCGCACTGTAACCTCTGTCCACACCTGGCCGACACAATGCGCAACTTCCTGTGTCCCTTGTGAATGTTACTGAGTACTTATCTGGATGATTATATGTCCAGAGTACGCGCTGTGCTGTAGTCTGCCCCGGGCGCGGTGTATGCGCTGTGCTGTAATCTGCCCCTGGCGCTTGTATGCGCTGTGCTGTAATCTGCCCCTGGCGCTTGTATGCGCTGTGCTGTAATCTGCCCCGGGCGCGGTGTATGCGCAGAGCTGTAGTCTGCCCCGGGCGCGGTGTATGCGCTGTGCTGTAGTCTGCCCCGGGCGCGGTGTATGCTCTGTGCTGTAGTCTGCCCCGGGCGCGGTGTATGCGCTGTCCTGTAGTCTGCCCCGGGCGCGGTGCTGTAGTCTGCCCCGGGCGCGGTGTATGCGCTGTGCTGTAGTCTGCCCCGGGCGCGGTGTATGCTCTGTGCTGTAGTCTGCCCCGGGCGCGGTGTATGCTCTGTGCTGTAGTCTGCCCCGGGCGCGGTGTATGCGCTGTGCTGTAGTCTGCCCCGGGCGCGGTGCTGTAGTCTGCCCCGGGCGCGGTGTATGCGCTGTGCTGTAGTCTGCCCCGGGCGCGGTGCTGTAGTCTGCCCCGGGCGCGGTGTATGCGCTGTGCTGTAGTCTGCCCCGGGCGCGGTGTATGCTCTGTGCTGTAGTCTGCCCCGGGCGCGGTGTATGCGCTGTGCTGTAGTCTGCCCCGGGCGCGGTGCTGTAGTCTGCCCCGGGCGCGGTGTATGCGCTGTGCGGTAGTCTGCCCCGGGTCACTGTGTCACTTCCACCATGCACCATGCTCCTATCCATGCACTGTCACTTCCCACTCTATCCCCCCATGCACCATGCTCCTATCCATGCACTGTGCCACTTCCCACTCTATCCCCCCATGCACCATGCTCCTATCCATGCACTGTGCCACTTCCCACTCTATCCCCCCATGCACCATGCTCCTATCCATGCACTGTGCCACTTCCCACTCTATCCCCCCATGCACCATGCTCCTATCCATGCACTGTCACTTCCCACTCTATCCCCCCATGCACCATGCTCCTATCCATGCACTGTGTCACTTCCCACTGTATCCCCCCATGCACCATGCTCCTATCCATGCACTGTGTCACTTCCCGCTGTGTCCCCCATGCACTATTACTTCCCACCACTGTATCCCCCCATGCACTTTGTCACTTCCCACTGTATCCCCCCATGCACCATGCTCCTATCCATGCACTGTGTCACTTCCCACTTTAAACCCCCCCCCCCATGCACCATGCTCCTATCCATGCACTGTCACTTCCCACTGTATCCCCCCATGCTCCTATCCATGCACTGTCACTTCCCGCTGTGTCCCCCCCATGCACTATTACTTCCCACCACTGTATCCCCCCATGCACTTTGTCACTTCCCACTGTATCCCCCCATGCACTGCGTCACTGCTCTATAACCCACCGATGTTCCCCTGCAATATGATGATTTACCGTCTCTGTTTCCCGGCATCCTAGGACAGAACACGATCGCTGTTTCCAATCACATAAACAATCAGTGCCCCAATGGCCAGGAGAGCAATCCCTTCCACAATGGTAACCAGCTGCTGATATTGGCACTTCGTGAGGTGTAATGTGATTGGGCAGATCACCGGGTATAATTACTAAACGGCTATGGTGATCGATTTAAAATCAGTATTCCTAAATGTGTTCTCTCGCCCTGGAAGCACAACATTGATGAATATATAAAAGTTAATGTAAATATACCACTGTCAGTAAACGTGAGTGATAGCCCTGGTATCCATCAACATCATTGTCCTTCTGTAAATATACCCCCAAATGTTGCTGGTCGACTGGGATGAGAAGGGTGGCGTGCGGCCGCTTGGCTGGGACGAGAAGGGTGGCGTGCGGCCGCTTGGCTGGGATGAGAAGGGTGGCGTGCGGCCGCTTGGCTGGGATGAGAAGGGTGGCGTGCGGCCGCTTGGCTGGGACGAGAAGGGTGGCGTGCGGCCGCTTGGCTGGGACGAGAAGGGTGGCGTGCGGCCGCTTGGCTGGGACGAGAAGGGTGGCGTGCGGCCGCTTGGCTGGGACGAGAAGGGTGGCGTGGGGCCGCTTGGCTGGGACGAGAAGGGTGGCGTGCGGCCGCTTGGCTGGGACGAGAAGGGTGGCGTGCGGCCGCTTGGCTGGGACGAGAAGGGTGGCGTGCGGCTGCT
This sequence comes from Crinia signifera, assembly GCF_055691185.1. Classification (NCBI taxonomy): domain Eukaryota; kingdom Metazoa; phylum Chordata; class Amphibia; order Anura; family Myobatrachidae; genus Crinia; species Crinia signifera. Next base: position 3,383,347 of record NC_139217.1, read on the forward strand.
TGGCTGGGACGAGAAGGGTGGCGTGCGGCCGCTTGGCTGGGACGAGAAGGGTGGCGTGCGGCTGCTTGGCTGGGACGAGAAGGGTGGCGTGCGGCCGCTTGGCTGGGACGAGAAGGGTGGCGTGCGGCCGCTTGGCTGGGACGAGAAGGGTGGCGTGCGGCCGCTTGGCTGGGACGAGAAGGGTGGCGTGCGGCCAGTGGTTTTGCAGTGCTGTCATCAGGTTGTTGTGTTGGATGGGGTGACGGTGTAGCAGGTTGCTGAGTGACGGTGTAGCAGGTTGCTGAGTGACGGTGTAGCAGGTTGCTGAGTGGCGGTGTAGCAGGTTTCTGTGGGTGACGGGGTGTAGCAGTTTGGTTTGTGGCGACGGTGTAGCAGGTTGCTGTGGGTGACGGAGTGACTGTGTAGCAGGTTGCTGAGTGGCGGTGTAGCAGGTTGCTGAGTGACGGTGTAGCAGGTTGCTGTGGGTGATGGGGTGACAGTGTAGCAGGTTGCTGAGTGTTGGTGTAGCAGGTTGCTAAGGGTGATGGGGTGACTGTGTAGCCCATGGGTCCTCAAACTGCGGCCCTCCAGATGTTGTGAAACTACAAATCCCAGCATGCCTTGCCACAGTTTTAACACTCCCTTATGGCAAAACTGGCAAGGCATGCTGGGATTTGTAGTTTCACAACATCTGGAGGGCCGCAGTTTGAGGACCCATGGTGTAGCAGGTTGCTGAGTGTCGGTGTAGCAGGTTGCTAAGGGTGATGGGGTGACGGTGTAGCAGGTTGCTGTGGGTGATGTGGCGATGGTGTAGCAGGTTGCTGTGGGTGATGTGACGGTGTAGCAGGTTGTTGAGTAGCGGTGTAGCAGGTTGCTGTGGGTGACGGGGTGACTGTGTAGCAGGTTGCTGAGTGGCGGTGTAGCAGGTTGCTGGGGGTGATGTGGCGATGGTGTAGCAGGTTGCACAGGGGAATGTCAGACGTTAGCGATGGTCTCCTGTGTCCTATGCTGAGGTTCTGTTTCTCCCTCTGCAGGAGGGCCGTACATTCCGGGGTACATGGGATTTGATGCCGGCAACTTTGCAGCTGGTTAGTATTGACGTTTTGGTGTACCTAGTGATTGTTATACCGTAACCAATAGTAACCGCAGATGTTTCTTTTACACCTGACAGAAAAGTTCCTTCCCGGACATTTCGGTTTTGAAAACAATTACATACAAACCAATGGTGAGAACCAAAATGGCCACGTTCTTATGTTGTTGTGTTGTCGCTCCTTTATTTTACTCCCGCACCCTGTGCCCTGCTCCTGTGAGGTCACTTACTACCCCCGCACCCTGTGCCCTGCTCCTGTGTGGTCACTTACTACCCCCGCACCCTGTGCCCTGCTCCTGTGTGGTCACTTACTACCCCCGCACCCTGTGCCCTACTCCTGTATGGTCACTTGCTACCCCCGCACCCTGTGCCCTGCTCCTGTGTGGTCACTTACTACCCCCGCACCCTGTGCCCTGCTCCTGTGAGGTCACTTACTACCCCCGCACCCTGTGCCCTGCTCCTGTGAGGTCACTTACTACCCCCGCACCCTGTGCCCTGCTCCTGTGTGGTCACTTACTACCCCCGCACCCTGTGCCCTGCTCCTGTGAGGTCACTTACTACCCCCGAACCCTGTGCCCTGCTCCTGTGTGGTCACTTATTACACCACTGATGATAAACGCTGTGACAGTTGTTGTAGGTGTCTTGCTGACATTTCGGTGTATTTTGAGCTAGAGACACTTCATCAAATGACAATAGTAGTTCAGGCTGAAGAAAGACTTGCGTCCATCTAGTTCAACCTTGGTTTTTTCGCTTAACCCTTGTTTTATGCAGTGAATACTGATACTTTAAAGACAGATTGATGTTCTTTATTTTAGCCAATAAATGTTTGTCCAACCTTATTATAAACGTATTTATTTATTGTGTCTGCCGACACCACCTCACCAGGCAGAGCGTTCCATAGCTTGGCTGCCAGGAATGTGAAATGTTTTCATTCTGTTCTGAACTTGTGCCCATGTGTCCTGGGTGTGGTACAGGGGTCCGACAGTCGGGATCCCGACTGGCCGGACCCAAACAGCATGGTGAGTTGTAAGCCCCTTGCGGGCTCGCCACGCTGCGGGTACGTTTGCCACCTATTCTATTCTCCCTTTATGGGGTCGTGGACACCCACGAGGGAGAATAGCCGACGGCCGTCGGGAACCCGGCTGTCGGTGTTTTGACAGTTGGGATCCCGACGTCGGGTAAATGCCTATCAGGTTCCCATCCGGCACCCCGTGTCCTAGAGTCCTTCCTCTATTTCTAGAGTCTGATTCAGGTCTCTGGAGAAGTGAATGCATTTGATGTAATTATCGAGCGCATTAAGGTAATAAGGTTGTGATATGAGAGAGGGGAAGGAGTTTCGTCTGAATAGAAGACCACAGCATTGGTCCTCCTGATGAAGAGAAGTCAGTCCAGGGGGTAGTTTTGAGGCAGGACCAGCAGATTTGGGCCGATCAGCAAGGATACTGATATCACCCATGGTGATGATGTCAGAGGCGATAGATAAGTGCAACATGGAAAGAGGAAGGAGTGTAAATCCTGATAGAATGTACCCCAAATGGTGTGAACGATGGAACCAGGGGTAGAACCCAGGCCTCCTTTACTGTTGTGGATAGAGATAACAAGGGCGCTAGGCGTAGGGCTGGTTCATCAAGCAGCAGAAAAAAGACTACAGGACGTCACTTCAAACACATGCAAGAACAAACAGAAGGGTATCTGCGCGAAGTATCAGCATGTGCAACTAATGGAATATTAATAAAACATTTCATTCCTAAAAATAATGATAGATTAATATCAATAAAACACACTGTGTATTAGCCCTATGAATGAAACCTCATATTCACCCATGGAGTCCAAAACCAAGACTTGGTCTGAGTGTCCGTTCCTATGAAACCCACTGAATGGTATCCAGATAACTCTACGGAGTCCAAGTTCCCTTTCAGTCCTCGGCAATTACAGAAGTGGCTGAAGAACCTGCAGGAGCAGTGAAAGACGTTGGCGTTTGCTATACAGCCCTGCATCGTTTATTCCCCAGACGTCCATCTTCACTGACCGAACCAGCCCCTCAACTGTGGTTCCAATCTAAGGAAATACTCAGCACAGGTCTCCAAAATTCTCAGATCCTCCATTGCCTTGCCTGCTTGCTAACATCATGGAGGGATGCCACCTCTCCGTTTGCCAAGGACAGGAAGGGAACTTGGACTCACTCCATAGAGTTGCACCTGAACTGGATACCACTCAGTTGACTTCATAGGAAAGGACACTCAGACCAAGTCTTGGTATTGGACTCCATGGGTGAATATGAGGTTTCATTTAAAGGGTTAATACCATATTGATACCATTGTATCGCTATTGCTATGAATGAAATGTTTTATTAATATTCCATTTGTTGTACATCCTGATACTTGGTAAAGGAGCAACAAAGCAATAGGGTATATGTGCTGTTACCTGGCGGCGAGGTGGATACCACCATGTGACAGTGCTGCAGGGGAGGCCGTGTCTGGTTGTTAGCCATGTTTCTGTTATAGCCAGCAGGTGGAGGTTGTTAGAGATGGAGAAGTTATGGATCGCTGTGAATGTGTTCTAATCAGAGGGTACAGTTAGTGATTTGGAGGGTGATAGTTATGAGGTTATCTGGTGGTGAGATGGAGACCACCATGTGACAGTGCTGCAGAGGAAGCCATGTCTGACTGTGTGACCATGTTACAGTTACCAGGCCTGGAGGTGTGAGTGAGGTGGAGACCACCATGTGACAGTGCTACAGGGGGGGCCGTGTCTGACTGTGTGACCATATTACAGTTACCAGGCCTGGAGGTGTGAGTGAGGTGGAGACCACCATGTGACAGTGCTGCAGGGGAGGCCGTGTCTGACCATGTTACAGTTACCAGGCCTGGAGGTGTGAGTGAGGTGGAGACCACCATGTGATAGTGCTGCAGGGGAGGCCATGTCTGACTGTGTGACCATGTTACAGTTACTAGGCCTGGAGGTGTGAGTGAGGTGGAGACCACCATGTGACAGGGCTGCAGGGGAGGCCATGTCTGACTGTGTGACCATGTTACAGTTATCAGGCCTGGAGGTGTGAGTGAGGTGGAGACCACCATGTGACAGTGCTGCAGGGGAGGCCATGTCTGACTGACCATGTTACAGTTACCAGGCCTGGAGGTGTGAGGTGGAGACCACCATGTGACAGTGCTGCAGGGGAGGCCATGCCTGGTTGTTAGCCATGTTTCTGTTATAGCCAGCAGGTGGAGGTTGTTAGAGATGGAGAAGTTATGGATCGCTGTGAATGTGTTCTAATCAGAGGGTACAGTTAGTGATTTGGAGGGTGATAGTTATGAGGTTATCTGGCGGTGAGAAGGAGACCACCATGTGACAGTGCTGCAGGGGAAGCCATGTCTGACTGTGTGACCATGTTACAGTTACCAGGCCTGGAGGTGTGAGGTGGAGACCACCATGTGACAGTGCTGCAGGGGAAGCCATGTCTGACTGTTTGACCATGTTACAGTTACCAGGCCTGGAGGTGTGAGGTGGAGACCACCATGTGACAGTGCTGCAGGGGAGGCCATGTCTGACTGTGTGACCATGTTACTGTTACTAGGCCTGGAGGTGTGAGTGAGGTGGAGACCACCATGTGACAGGGCTGCAGGGGAGGCCATGTCTGACTGTGTGACCATGTTACTGTTACTAGGCCTGGAGGTGTGAGTGAGGTGGAGACCACCATGTGACAGTGCTGCAGGGGAGGCCATGTCTGACTGACCATGTTACAGTTACCAGGCCTGGAGGTGTGAGGTGGAGACCACCATGTGACAGGGCTGCAGGGGAAGCCATGTCTGACTGTTTGACCATGTTACAGTTACCAGGCCTGGAGGTGTGAGGTGGAGACCACCATGTGACAGTGCTGCAGGGGAGGCCATGCCTGGTTGTTAGCCATGTTTCTGTTATAGCCAGCAGGTGGAGGTTGTTAGAGATGGAGAAGTTATGGATCGCTGTGAATGTGTTATAATCAGAGGGTACAGTTAGTGATTTGGAGGGTGACCGTTATGAGGTTATATGGATTTCTATATTGCTGAGCATCAGATGAATGTGGGGCCAGGATTTTGTGAAATGTTATCAGGTGACAGAAGCTGGAGAGAGATAAATATACTCGTAGGAGGTTTGTTAGTAGTTTTTTACATGGGGACCAGTTAAGAAGATGATCCACTAATTGGGGGTCCATGTCAACATTGACACAAAAAAGCAAAAAACGCATGCCAAACATCTTGTGTAGACCTTTTTCATGTCGACCTACTCCATGTTGACCTTTTGGTGTCAACCTATTGACTGTCTTAACTGCACACTGTAGACCTTTCCATCCACACCCAACTCATAGATATTCCCTCTAGCCGAATAGCAAACGTGTTTTCTCCTACTGTAATCTAATGTTTCCCCTCCATTTCCTCACATCGTAGGCCAGAACATGGTCGCTGTGCCCAATCCCAGAAAGAATCCGTGTCCTACTGACCAGGAGAGAGGTCACTTCCGCAAAGGTAAACTGCGACTGGGATGAAGGGTGACCTCTCTCTGATTGGCTGGGATGAAGGGTGACCTCTATCTGATTGGCTGGGATGAAGGGTGACCTCTATCTGATTGGCTGGGATGAAGGGTGACCTCTATCTGATTGGCTGGGATGAAGGGTGACCTCTATCTGATTGGCTGGGATGAAGGGTGACCTCTATCTGATTGGCTGGGATGAAGGGTGACCTCTATCTGATTGGCTGGGATGAAGGGTGACCTCTATCTGATTGGCTGGGATGAAGGGTGACCTCTATCTGATTGGCTGGGATGAAGGGTGACCTCTATCTGATTGGCTGGGATGAAGGGTGACCTCTATCTGATTGGCTGGGATGAAGGGTGACCTCTATCTGATTGGCTGGGATGAAGGGTGACCTCTATCTGATTGGCTGGGATGAAGGGTGACCTCTATCTGATTGGCTGGGATGAAGGGTGACCTCTATCTGATTGGCTGGGATGAAGGGTGACCTCTATCTGATTGGCTGGGATGAAGGGTGACCTCTATCTGATTGGCTGGGATGAAGGGTGACCTCTATCTGATTGACTGGGATGAAGGGTGACCTCTATCTGATTGGCTGGGATGAAGGGTGACCTCTCTCTGATTTGCTGGGATGAAGGGTCACGTCTATCTGATTGGCTGGGAGGAAGGGTTATGTGCCTCTGGTTGGCTGGGAGGAAGGGTCCCGTGCCTCTGGGAGGAATGGTCACGTGCCTCTGTTGGCTGTGAGGAAGGGCCACTATCCTCTAGTTGGCTGGGAGGAAGGGTCATGTGCCTCTGGTTGACTGGGAAGCAGGGTCACGTGCCTCTGGGAGGCAAGGTCACGTGCCTCTGGTTGGCTGGGAGGAAGGGTCACATGCCTCTGGGAGGCAGGGTTCCGTGCCTGTAGTGGGCTGGGAGGCAGGGTCCCGTGCCTCTGGTTGGCTGGGAGGAAGGGTCACGTGCCTCTGGTTGGCTGGGAGGAATGGTCACGTGCCTGTAGCGGGCTGGGAGGCAGGGTCCCGTGCCTCTGGTTGGCTGGGAGGAAGGGTCACGTGCCTCTGGTTGGCTGGGAGGAAGGGCCACTATCCTCTGGTTGGCTGGGAGGAAGGGTCGCTATCCTCTGGTTGGCTGGGAGGAACTGTCACCTGCCTCTGCTTGGCTGGGGGGGAAGTGCCACTATCCTCTGGTTGGCTGGGAGGAAGTGCCACTATCCTCTGGTTGGCTGGGAGGAAGGGTCGCTATCCTCTGGTTGGCTGGGAGGAAGGGTCACCTGCCTCTGGTTGGCTGGGGGGAAGGGTCACTATCCTCTGGTTGGCTGGGAGGAAGGGTCGCTATCCTCTGGTTGGCTGGGAGGAACTGTCACCTGCCTCTGGTTGGCTGGGGGGATGGGCCACTATCCTCTGGTTGGCTGGGAGGAAGGGCTGCTATCCTCTGGTTGGCTGGGAGGAAGGGTCGCTATCCTCTGGTTGGCTGGGAGGAAGGGTCACCTGCCTCTGGTTGGCTGGGAGGAAGGGTCACCTGCCTCTGGTTGGCTGGGAGGAAGGGTCACCTGCCTCTGGTTGGCTGGGAGGAAGGGTCACCTGCCTCTGGTTGGCTGGGAGGAAGGGTCACCTGCCTCTGGTTGGCTGGGAGGAAGGGTCACCTGCCTCTGGTTGGCTGGGAGGAAGGGTCACCTGCCTCTGGTTGGCTGGGAGGCAGGGTCACTATCCTCTGGTTGGCTGGGAGGAAGGGCCACTATCCTCTGGTTGGCTGGGAGGAAGGGTCCCCTGCCTCTGGTTGGCTGGGAGGCAGGGTCCCCTGCCTCTGGTTGGCTGGGAGGCAGGGTCCCCTGCCTCTGGTTGGCTGGGAGGAAGGGTCCCCTGCCTCTGGTTGGCTGGGAGGAAGGGTCCCCTGCCTCTGGTTGGCTGGGAGGAAGGGTCCCCTGCCTCTGGGAGGCAGGGGCCCGTGCCTGTGGCGGGCTGGGAGGCAGGGTCTCTCTCTAACCGCCTCTCCCAGCAACTCTACAGGATGACCATGGCCACCACGCTGCTCTCTCTAACCTCCTCTCCCAGCAACTCTACAGGATGACCATTGCCACCACGCTGCTCTCTCTAACCGCCTCTCCCAGCAACTCTACAGGATGACCATTGCCACCATGCTGCTCTCTCTAACCGCCTCTCCCAGCAACTCTACAGGATGACCATTGCCACCACGCTGCTCTCTCAAACCGCCTCCCCCAGTTGCCACCATCTTGTATTCCCTGAGCAATGCTCACTTTCTGAATCGACCAATAGTTTTCCCTCTCTCAGATCATCTTTAAGTGTGTTCAAGGCTCAAAGATTAATGATAAAATGGAGACTACGCAGTACAGAATTAAAAGGAATAAATGTTACATTTCGTTTCCTTGGCTACAACTGATGAATCAGTGTGGTGAATACCATGCAGCAATCAGATCAACCAGTGTCCATGAGCCACGTCTATGCATCAGAAGCTGAACGTGGTCCCTGAACAATATCGGTGTCCATGAGCCACGTCTATGTATCAGAAGCTGAACGTGGTCACTGAACGAGCCACGTCTATATATTAAAAGCTGAACGTGGACACGGAACGATATCTGTGTCCATGAGCCACGTCTATGTATCAGAAGCTAAACGTCGTCTTAATACTTCTATCAAAGCACACATAAAGAATGGATAAAATGTCCCTTATTAGGCTATAAACATAACTGGATCTACTGACTAAGAAGTGGCTCCAGCTTCCCATCACACATCGTACACACTGAGCAATATGATCTCTGAGCGATATACTGTCCCGTTATCATCAGCAACCAGAGATTAGCAGGTTGCTGTGGGTGATGGGGTGACGGTGTAACAGGTTGCTGTTGGTGATGTGGTGACGGTGTAGCAGGGTGATGGGGTGACTGTGTAGCAGGTTGCTGTGGGTGATGGGTTGACGGTGTAGCAGGTTGCTGTGGGTGATGGGGCGATGGTGTAGCAGGTTGCTGGGTGACCGTGTAACAGGTTGCTGAGTGATGGTGTAGCAGGTTGCACAGGGGAATGTCAGACGTTAGCGATGGTCTCCTGTGTGCTCTGTTGAGGTTCTGTTTCTCCTTCTGCAGGAGATCCGTACATTCCGGGGTACATGGGAATTGATCAGGGTGACTGTGTGTAGCAGGTTGCTGTGGGTGATGGGGTGATGGTGTAGCGGGTTGCTGTGTGTGATGGGGTGATGGTGTAGCAGGTTGCTGTGTGTGATGTGGCAATGGTGTAGGAGGGTGATGGGGTGACGATGTAGCAGGTTGCTGAGTGACAGTGTAGCAGGTTGCTGTGGGTGACGGTGTAGCAGGTTGCTGTGGGTGATGGGGTGACGGTGTAGCAGGTTGCTGTGGGTGATGGGGTGACTGTGTAGCAGATTGCTGTGGGTGATGGGGTGACGGTGTAACAAGTTGCTGTGGGTGATGTGGCAATGGTGTAGCAGGTTGCTGAGTGACGGTGTAGTGGGTTGCTTTGGGTGATGGTGTAGCAGGTTGCTGTGAGTGATGTGGCAATGGTGGTATCAGGTTGCTGAGTGACAGTGTAGCAGGTTGCTGTGGGTGATGGGGTGACTGTAGCAGGTTGCTGTGGGTGATGGGGTGACTGTGTAACAGGTTGCTGTGGGTGATGGTGTAGCAGGTTGCTGTGGGTGATGTGGCGACGGTGTAGCAGGTTGCTGTGGGTGATGAGGTGACGGTGTAGCAGGTTGCACAGGGGAATGTCAGACGTTAGCGATGGTCTCCTGTGTGCTATGCTGAGCTTCTGTTTCTCCTTCTGCAGGACCGCCGTACATTCCGGGGTACATGGGATTTGATGAGGGTGACGGTGTAGCAGGTTGCTGTGGGTGACGGTGTAGCAGGTTGCTGTGGGTGATGAGGTGACGGTGTAGCAGGTTGCACCGGGGAATGTTAGACGTTAGCGATGGTCTCCTGTGTCCTATGCTGAGGTTCCGTTTCTCCTTCTACAGGAGGGCCGTACATTCCGGGGTACATGGGATTTGATGAGGGTGACGTGTAGCAGGTTGCTGTGGGTGACGGTGTAGCAGGTTGCTGTGGGTGATGAGGTGACGGTGTAGCAGGTTGCACCGGGGAATGTTAGACGTTAGCGATGGTCTCCTGTGTGCTATGCTGAGCTTCTGTTTCTCCTTCTGCAGAAGCGCCGTACATTCCGGGGTACATGGGATTTGATGAGGGTGACTTTACAGCTGGTTGGTATACTATATGTTTGGTTACTATAAGCTGGATACATATTAGATGATTTTTATCACTAATGATATATTTTCATGTGTTGCGGTATGAGCCATATACAGAGTTGATCGCAAATGGACAAAACCATTCTGCACTGCAGGTGGGGCAGATGTAACAGGTGTAGAGAGAGTTAGATTTGGGTGGGGTGTATTTAAACTGAGATCTCAATTGCAGTGTCAGAATAATGCAGCCGGTATTTACCCTGCACAGAAACAAAATAACTCACCCAAACCTAACTCTCTCTGCACCTGTTACACCTGCCCCACCTGCAGTGCAGCATGGTTTTGCCCATATCGGATAGAATTTTTGGGGCTTTTGCAATCAGGTATGAATCAGGCCCTAGATCAGTAACGATGCTTCCTCCCTCTGTCTGTCCGAGCCGCTAACATCCTGACCGCTATGGGTCATTGGGTCGACACAAACATTTGGCTAGGTTGACAGTCAAAAGGCCGACATGAGTTTCCATGGACACAGTGTAAGTGTAGCGCGTCCCCTCGCATGGCTCACCATTGCTTCGGGCGCGGTGCCTCGCTACCTGGGCACACTACGCTATTCTCCCACCACGCCCTGGTGCATGGTGGGGCATAAAATACCACGTCCGCTCCAAAAAACTCATGTCTACCTAATACTTGTGTCAACCTTCCAACCACGTCGTCCTTAGGCATGTCCACCTTCAGTGGTCGACCTTATACCATCCTGACCCCTGACCCCTGTACTCCTGGACGTGGTCACTGAACAATATCGTTTGTAACATCACGTAGTGTGTGATTCTATCGCCAATCGCCGCTGTGCGACATCCGCCAGAAGGGGGCGCACGTGCACAAGATCTTCGCGCGCCCCATTCTGAGGAAGCCCACCGCTCCCCCGTAGCCCCCACTCACCCTGCCTGGCTCCCCGAGGCGCTGCCGCGCGAACGTCCCAGTCAGATGTAGCGCCCCTCCGCCAGCCTGTATCTGGCGAATCCCTGAGCTGGCTGAGAGGCGCGATATCATTTGTCAGAGATTGCATTGTTTGCGGTGTCATCTAACGTGTAGCCAGCGTCACACAGTAACCCATAGTAACCGCCAGATGTTTTTTTACACCTTATAGACCATTCCTATTCTGGATATTTCAGTTTTGAAAATGATTACCAGCAAGCCACGGGTGAGAGCCGAAATAGCCACGTTCTTATGTAAATGTGTTGTCATGTGTCGCTGCTTGTCCATCTTACCCACGTGCCCTGCTTCAGAAGTCGCTTGCTAACCCTCCCACCCATGTGCCCTGCTCCGGTAGTAGATTTTTGCCCTGCTCCAGTAGTAGCTTGTTACACCCCCCCCCCACCCATGTGCCCTGCTCCGGTAGTAGCTTGTTGGCCCCCCCCCCACCCATGTGCCCTGCTCCGGTAGTAGCTTGTTGCCCCACCCATGTGCCCTGCTCTGGTAGTACTGTAGCTTGTTGCCCCCGCCCCCCCACCCATGTGCCCTGCTCCGGTAGTAGCTTGTTGCCCTGCTCCAGTAGTAGCTTGTTGCCCTGCTCCAGTAGTAGCTTGTTGCCCTGCTCCGGTAGTAGCTTGTTGCCCTGCTCCGGTAGTAGCTTGTTGCCCTGCTCCGGTAGTAGCTTGTTGCCCCACCCATGTGCCCTGCTCCGGTAGTAGCTTGTTGCCCCCCCCCACCCATGTGCCCTGCTCCGGTAGTAGCTTGTTGCCCCACCCATGTGCCCTGCTCTGGTAGTACTGTAGCTTGTTGCCCCCGCCCCCCCACCCATGTGCCCTGCTCCGGTAGTAGCTTGTTGCCCTGCTCCGGTAGTAGCTTGTTGCCCTGCTCCGGTAGTAGCTTGTTGCCCTGCTCCGGTAGTAGCTTGTTGCCCTGCTCCGGTAGTAGCTTGTTGCCCCACCCATGTGCCCTGCTCCGGTAGTAGCTTGTTGCCCCACCCATGTGCCCTGCTCCGGTAGTACTGTAGCTTGTTGCCCCCGCCCCCCCACCCATGTGCCCTGCTCCGGTAGTAGCTTGTTGCCCCACCCATGTGCCCTGCTCCGGTAGTACTGTAGCTTGTTGCCCCCCCACCCATGTGCCCTGCTCCGGTAGTAGCTTGTTGCCCTGCTCCAGTAGTAGCTTGTTGCCCTGCTCCAGTAGTAGCTTGTTGCCCTGCTCCGGTAGTAGCTTGTTGCCCTGCTCCGGTAGTAGCTTGTTGCCCCACCCATGTGCCCTGCTCCGGTAGTAGCTTGTTGCCCACCCCCAACCATGTGCCCTGCTCTGGTAGTACTGTAGCTTGTTGCCCCCGCCCCCCCACCCATGTGCCCTGCTCCGGTAGTAGCTTGTTGCCCTGCTCCGGTAGTAGCTTGTTGCCCTGCTCCGGTAGTAGCTTGTTGCCCTGCTCCGGTAGTAGCTTGTTGCCCCACCTATGTGCCCTGCTCCGGTAGTAGCTTGTTGCCCCACCCATGTGCCCTGCTCCGGTAGTACTGTAGCTTGTTGCCCCCGCCCCCCCACCCTTGTGCCCTGCTCCAGTAGTAGCTTGTTGCCCCACCCATGTGCCCTGCTCCGGTAGTACTGTAGCTTGTTGCCCCCCACCCATGTGCCCTGCTCCGGTAGTAGCTTGTTGCCCTGCTCCAGTAGTAGCTTGTTGCCCTGCTCCGGTAGTAGCTTGTTGCCCTGCTTCGGTAGTAGCTTGTTGCCCCACCCATGTGCCCTGCTCCGGTAGTAGATTTTTGCCCTGCTCCGGTAGTAGCTTGTTGCCCCCCCCCCCACCCATGTGCCCTGCTCCGGTAGTAGCTTGTTGCCCCACCCATGTGCCCTGCTCTGGTAGTACTGTAGCTTGTTGCCCCCGCCCCCCCACCCATGTGCCCTGCTCCGGTAGTAGCTTGTTGCCCTGCTCCAGTAGTAGCTTGTTGCCCTGCTCCGGTAGTAGCTTGTTGCCCTGCTCCGGTAGTAGCTTGTTGCCCTGCTCCGGTAGTAGCTTGTTGCCCCACCCATGTGCCCTGCTCCGGTAGTAGCTTGTTGCCCCCCCCCCACCCATGTGCCCTGCTCCGGTAGTAGCTTGTTGCCCCACCCATGTGCCCTGCTCTGGTAGTACTGTAGCTTGTTGCCCCCGCCCCCCCACCCATGTGCCCTGCTCCGGTAGTAGCTTGTTGCCCTGCTCCGGTAGTAGCTTGTTGCCCTGCTCCGGTAGTAGCTTGTTGCCCTGCTCCGGTTGTAGCTTGTTGCCCCACCCATGTGCCCTGCTCCGGTAGTACTGTAGCTTGTTGCCCCCCCACCCATGTGCCCTGCTCCGGTAGTAGCTTGTTGCCCTGCTCCGGTAGTAGCTTGTTGCCCTGCTCCAGTAGTAGCTTGTTGCCCTGCTCCGGTAGTAGCTTGTTGCCCTGCTCCGGTAGTAGCTTGTTGCCCTGCTCCGGTAGTAGCTTGTTGCCCCACCCATGTGCCCTGCTCCGGTAGTAGCTTGTTGCCCCCCCCTTCCATGTGCCCTGCTCCGGTAGTAGCTTGTTGCCCCACCCATGTGCCCTGCTCTGGTAGTACTGTAGCTTGTTGCCCCCGCCCCCCCACCCATGTGCCCTGCTCCGGTAGTAGCTTGTTGCCCTGCTCCGGTAGTAGCTTGTTGCCCTGCTCCGGTAGTAGCTTGTTGCCCCACCCATGTGCCCTGCTTTGGTAGTACTGTAGCTTGTTGCCCCCCACCCATGTGTCCTGCTCCGGTAGTAGCTTGTTGCCCCACCCATGTGCCCTGCTCCGGTAGTACTGTAGCTTGTTGCCCCCCCACCCATGTGCCCTGCTCCGGTAGTAGCTTGTTGCCCTGCTCCGGTAGTAGCTTGTTGCCCTGCTCCAGTAGTAGCTTGTTGCCCTGCTCCGGTAGTAGCTTGTTGCCCTGCTCCGGTAGTAGCTTGTTGCCCTGCTCCGGTAGTAGCTTGTTGCCCTGCTCCGGTAGTAGCTTGTTGCCCCACCCATGTGCCCTGCTCCGGTAGTAGCTTGTTGCCCCCCCCTTCCATGTGCCCTGCTCCGGTAGTAGCTTGTTGCCCCACCCATGTGCCCTGCTCTGGTAGTACTGTAGCTTGTTGCCCCCGCCCCCCCACCCATGTGCCCTGCTCCGGTAGTAGCTTGTTGCCCTGCTCCGGTAGTAGCTTGTTGCCCTGCTCCGGTAGTAGCTTGTTTGCCCCACCTATGGGCCCTGCTCCGGTAGTAGCTTGTTGCCCCACCCATGTGCCCTGCTTTGGTAGTACTGTAGCTTGTTGCCCCCCACCCATGTGTCCTGCTCCGGTAGTAGCTTGTTGCCCCACCCATGTGCCCTGCTTCGGTAGTAGATTTTTGCCCTACCCACCCGTGTGCCCTGCTCCGGTCGTAGATTTTTGCCCTACCCACCCATGTGCCCTGCTCCGGTAGTAGCTTGTTGCCCTCACCACCCGTGTGCCCTGCTCCAGTAGTTGCGCGTTGCCCACCTTACCTGTTCCAGTAAAGGCTTGTTGCCCCACCTGTGTGCCCTGCTCCAGCAGTCGCTTGTTGCCCCACCATGTGCCCTGCTCCTCCTGTGCTGCTGCTGTTTTTCCTTCCCTTCCCCATTCTCTTCCTGTGTTTTATAGAATGCTCACTTTCCACCTTTGCTGGTTGCTGCATCTGGGTCCTCTAGTTTTCTTGTGCCGTACCCTCTCAGCCTGCGATGTAATATATATGTGTATATATATATATATATATATATATATATATATATCTATATCTATAGCCAGGGGGAGGACCGGCACTCTATTCCTATGTTTGCTGCTGTGCCTTCCAATATGTTTTTAGATGCACTCAAAAGGAAGATGGCGGCACTCGCAGGTTTGTGACAAAATCAACTCGTTTATGTGACACAACACATGCAGTACAAACCGATGTTTCGGGGGACTAGCCCCGTTTTCAAGGTGCAGAAGTTACTTCGACGTTTCGGGGACTAGCCCCATTTTCAAGGTGCAGAAGTCACTTTTGCACCTTGAAAACGTGGCTAGTCCCCGAAACGTCGTTTTGTACTGCATGTGTTTTATCACATAAACGAGTTGATTTTGTCACAAGCCTGCGAGTGCCGCCATCTTTCTTTTGAGTATATATATATATTTTTAGGGTGGAGTGAAAAAGTTGAAACGTGCAAAAGCTTTTTCATCTGGGTCAATATCTTCTGTTCTGGCCAGAGACCTAAAGTTTCACTTTTTAGGTGAAAATGACGACACTTATGAAAAAGCTCCGATCTAGTTATAATTATGTCAGAATGTCTTAGGCTGTGTACACACGGGGCAATATGATCGCTGGCAATATACTGCTCAGTGTCCTGTGTTCATCAGTGTCCAGAGATCGTCGCTGATGAAAATGTCACACTGCCGGGAGAAGAGGCGCAGGGAAAGTCACTGGTCGGAGGAGCATGCTCCGCACACCAGCGACCATTAAGGGGCTGAAAACGGGAGCGCGCACTCGGCGATTTATCGCCGGTGCACACTCCAGTCGCTGGCAATATGGTCGCTCAGCGACCATATTGCCAGCAATTGTTTTGCCCGTGTGTACGCACCTTAAGAGGGTTCATTAATATACTTTAGCATAGTAAAAAACAGTACGAGCTTGTCCTAGTGCAAAGTGACTGACTGGTGGGAGAAAAGAATCCCCGATAATTGACCCGTTTTCACGGTCACAGTTGTGAATATTGTGTGTTGTAAGTGAAGTGACCAAGAGAAAAAGTTTTTTTAGGCCTCTGGCCAGAACAGAAGATGTTGACTCAGATCAAAAAGCTTCTGCACGTTTCTTATTCAGGTCAAGTCACAACTTTCCCACACTAGCCGATACTGAGGGGGTTATTCAGGTCAAGTCACAACTTTCCCACACTAGCCGATACTGAGGGGGTTATTCAGGTTGATTCGCAAGGCTGCGAATTCGCAGCCTTGCGAGTCCACCAAACCCCGCCCGGCGAACGCACGCCCCCCTGCCGCCACAGCAATGTGAGGCTTCGCCCGCACAGCAGCGAATGGATGTTTTGCATAAACATCCATTCGCTTTGCTGGCGTGTCCGCCCACATCATTCTATGGTCGGTGACCATCGAATGATGTTTAGCGTGCACGCTTATATAAGTGACTTTTGAGTTACATACATTTGCGTGCACGCTGGCGTGATATGGGCGGGCAGCTGACATCCGGTGATGTCAGCTACCCGGCCCACACACCCGTGTCACTGCCTCATTACCATGAGAACGCCCAGCGTTGTCATGGGAACGCCCATGGAACGCTGGGAGTTCCCATATGGTAATGGGGCAGCCCGGCACTCCCGCCCATCTCCGCCCCCCCCCCTCGCTGCCATGGGTGCGTGCACCCGTCGACCCGAAAGGTCACCGTGGGTGCACGCACCATATGCCTGCACATGCGCAGATGGCCAACATCGGTACTGCGTGCGAATGCGCGCAGATCTGAATAAGGCCCTGAATTTCTCAATTTCAATTTGTTTCACTCCACCGTAATATATATATATATATATATATATATATATATATATATATATATATATATATATATATATATATAACTATTAGAAACCTTGGTCAACCATGTTTTCTAGCATTAATAATAGTTATTAGTCTTTGGTTTATTTAAAATCTTTCATTAATTTTAGACTGTACATGATTAAACATACAAAAGTACTTTTCAGAGAAACACAACAAAAAGAGATGAAGAACCATGGAGAGAAGGTGTTCTCTGTGTATTGCCTGTTTAATGTGTTGGTGTTTACTCTTTATGATTGAGAGTGTTAACTTTTTTATTCTGTCCTATGGGAATGTTGGGTGAAAAGCTTGATGCTAGGCAGATTTAGCGCCTGTCATCTGATTTTCCTTCCTGTATCTTTGGGGTGTGTGTGTGTGTGTGATTTTGTTGCATTGGTTCTGCTTACTTAGATGAAGACCCCAAGCGATTAGACTGTGGAGTTATACCAGGGATTCCCTTACTATAGGCTTAGGCCGTCTTCCTATCTTATCATCTGTGTGCAATCTTCATTTCCTGTGTCTGACTCTCTCCTCCTCTCTCCCGCCCAGTTCCCATATATAAGAACTACCCGTTCTCTGGCATGGGCATGCTTCCACACCGCTACGACATGCTCCCCAGTCGCGTTCCGCTGGAGCCCTGGAATGGTCATCACAGGCTCAAAATAAAGAGGCCGTCAAGACAGCGAGAGGAGCGGGCTCGCCAGTTCTACCAACGCCAGGGGTTTCCATCCGGGTCATTCTGACTGCTGGGTACCGAGAGGTGACGGTCCGGTCCTCAGCCTCCTCCTTCCCCTCATTAAAGTTTCCTAGTGATTGCACTTTTCTACTTTTGTATTTGCACTTTCTCACTAGTTTGTCTTTTTATTTGTACCGTTTGTATTTTGTACTGTCCAGGTCACGGGATGAAGTGTCCGTGACACATGCATTGGCTCCTTTGTGGCTGCAATTAGAGAAACCAGTGTTCTGATTGGATGACTTACTGTGAATGGGAGCCGCCTCCGGCCATGTTTGTTATGGGCTATGGAGGGTGATCTGTGGCCGCCGCCCTTTCTTTTGCTGCTAATTTTCTTTATTGTCTATTGATGTTACGCTAAAGTGTTTAATGCATTTAAGTTTGATGCACTTTCCTATTTCTGCTGGGTAATATTGATTAACAAAACGTAGTTATTAACTTTAGCAAGATCCACTGATTCTACTGGAAGGTGAGGGAAGCGGAGTCTTAAACATGGTGTCTCTCACACAGCGCGGCAGCCATTTTGTTGTCTGAACTCTCTGGGAGCTTGATATCTGTGCTCAAGTATACAAAATGGTTGCCTCCAGTGTGTGTATCTACCTATAGCTTTATAGAACCGAGCTGCTGAAATGTGACCGAATCCCACAAAGGTTTCTGCACTTGGTCCTGGGGTGTCGCCAAGGTCCCAAGGATGTGAAGTCAGAGGGGAGAATGCACATTAATTATACTGACATAACCAAAACATTGACCTTTCCTTTCGCCGCCTCAGTATTCTGGCCGTGAAATGGCCGCAGCGCCGCTGAAGAAGATGGCGTCCTCTGAGTTTGTTCTGTTTTATTCCACGCTTGTTTGGTGTAACTATTGTTGATGTTCAGATGAATCTATTTTTTCTACATTTGGAATAAAGTTTCTTTTTTGACATACAAATGGTCTGTGTCGTGTTTGCTCAAGCTGTATAGTGTATGTCCGCGCCAGGCGCTTCACGTGTCCCCCGCGCCAGGCGCTTCACGCGTCCCCCGCGCCAGGCGCTCCACGCGTCCCCCGCGCCAGGCACTCCATGCGTCCCCCGCGCCAGGCGCTCCACGCGCCCCCCGCGCCAGGCGCTCCACGCGTCCCCCGCGCCAGGCGCTCCACGCGTCCCCCGCGCCAGGCGCTCCACGCGTCCCCCGCGCCAGGCGCTCCACGCGTCCCCCGCGCCAGGCGGTCCACGCGTCCCCCGCGCCAGGCGGTCCACGCGTCCCCCGCGCCAGGCGCTCCACGCGCCCCCCGCGCCAGGCGCTCCACGCGCCCCCCGCGCCAGGCGCTCCACGCGCCCCCCGCGCCAGGCGCTCCACGCGCCCCCCGCGCCAGGCGCTTCACATGTCGTCGCCCCCCCCCAGTACTGTACAGAGAATATTATTACCAGTTATTATATAGCGCACACATATTCCGCAGCGCTGTACAGAGACTATTATTACCAGTTATTTATATAGCGCACATATTCCGCAGCGCTGTACAGAGAATATTATTACCAGTTATTATATAGCGCACACATATTCCACAGCGCTGTACAGAGAATATTATTACCAGTTATTATATAGTGCACACATATTCCGCAGCGCTATACATAGAATATTATCAGTTATTATATAGCGCACACATATTCCGCAGCGCTGTACAAAGACTATTATTACCAGTTATTATATAGCGCACACATATTCCGCAGCATTGTACAGAGACTATTATTACCAGTTATTTAGCGCACACATATTCCGCAGCGCTGTACAGAGACTATTATTACCAGTTATTATATAGCGCACACATATTCCGCAGTGCTGTACAGAGAATATTATTACCAGTTATTTATATAGCGCACACATATTCCGCAGCGCTGTACAGAGACTATTATTATCAGTTATTATATAGCGCACACATATTCCGCAGCGCTGTACAGAGAATATTATTACCAGTTATTTATATAGCGCACACATATTCCGCAGCGCTGTACAGAGACTATTATTACCAGTTATTATATAGCGCACACATATTCCGCAGCGCTGTACAGAGAATATTATTACCAGTTATTATATAGCGCACACATATTCCGCAGCGCTGTACAGAGACTATTATTACCAGTTATTTATATAGCGCACACTTATTCCGCAACGCTGTACAGAGACTATTATTACCAGTTATTTATATAGCGCACACATATTCCGTAGCGTTGTACAGAGACTATTATTACCAGTTATTTATATAGCGCACACATATTCCGCAGCGCTGTACAGAGATTATTATTACCAGTTATTTATATAGCGCACACATATTCCGCAGCGCTGTACAGAGAATATTATTACCAGTTATTATATAGCGCACACATATTCCGCAGCGCTGTACAGAGAATATTATTACCAGTTATTATATAGCGCACACATATACTGCAGCGCTGTACAGAGACTATTATTACCAGTTATTTATATAGCGCACACATATTCCGCAGCGCTGTACAGAGACTATTATTACCAGTTATTATATAGCGCACACATATTCCGCAGCGCTGTACAGAGAATATTATTACCAGTTATTATATAGCGCACACATATTCCGCAGCTCTGTACAGAGAATATTATTACCAGTAATATTATATAGCGCACACATATTCCGCAGCGCTGTACAGAGACTATTATTACCAGTTATTATATAGCGCACACATATTCCGCAGCGCTGTACAGAGAATATTATTACCAGTTATTATATAGCGCACACATATTACGCAGCTCTGTACAGAGAATATTATTACCAGTTATTATATAGCGCACACATATTCCGCAGCGCTGTACAGAGAATATTATTACCAGTTATTATATAGCGCACACCTATTCCGCAGCTCTGTACAGAGAATATTTGAACATCACATCCGTCCCTGACCCGTGTACACGCACACACAGACATTCTAGGGTTAATTTTGTTGGCAGCCAATTAACCTACCAGTATATTTCAGTGTATGTGTATATCTATATAATAAGCTGAAGAGTGTGTGTGTGTGCGTGTCTGTTGCATTGCGGGCACACCATGGCACTCAAAGCTGCCAAATTTGGCAACAAGGTACCTCTGGACCTGGTGGTGTGCACCTCGAAGCCGTTTTGGGGAAATTTCTCTTAGCAATGTAAAAAACACCAAGGTTCAATTTGCCTTAATTAATGATCTGGGGAAAAAATCGACGATCTGGGAAACTGAAGACAAAGGACCAACACCACACCTGAGTTCGGATTCAGTATTGAATCCCGGCGTTCAGAATCCCGACACTGGAATCCCGACAGCCGAAATGCCGACAAAGGGGGGACGTGGATCGCCCCCCCTTGCGGGCTCGCTGCGCTCGCCACGCAGCGGGCCCGGTGCCTCGCTACGCTCGGCACACTAATTTATTCTCCCTCCAGGGGTGTCGTGGACACCCCAGGAGGGAGAATGTGTCGGCATTTCGGCGGTCGGGATTCCGGCGTCGGGATTCTGAACGCCGGGATTTTAACTGCATCCCCTGAGTTCATTGCTGTCATTTAGTATGAATGACACATTCTAGCATTATGGTGAAGGCTTTCAGCAATTGGGAATAATTGGGGAAATACATAGACCACACATCACACACACATACACATTGTACACACGCAGTACACCATATATGCACACACAGCACACTACACACACATATACTGTATACGTAGCACACCACACACACTTACACGTTGGACAGATACACACCACAAGCAGTACAACACCCATATACACTACAACACAGCCAAAAACAGTACAAAACACACAGAACACACACTTATACCCCTTTTACACCAAAAAACCCGGATCCGACATGGCATTTGGAACACGGATCCAAGCCAAGTCAGATCCGGGATTTGCACCTTTCACACTGTGGTGCCCACCTGCAGTGTAGACAGAAGTGGCGCTTGAAGATGACATCTCCCTGCCAGGATCGCCGATCAGCACCCTGGGGGCAAGCCCAGCCCCTGTGCACCCCCTGTCTGCGAGGTGAATGGAAGCTGCACACAGACATCCATTCACCTCCTCCCTGACTCCGCTGCTGTCTGCAGAGTACAGCAGACAGCAGCGGAGGCTGTGTGTGACCCCATCCAACCTCCATACTGACCATAGGATGCTGCGGTCTGGAGGTTGGGCTTCCCCTATTGATGTAAACAGGAGCCGGGTCAGATGAATGTGACAGGTAGCAGTTGGGATGAATGTGACATGTAGTGTGACATAGAGGTGCATGTCCCTGCGTCACCCCACCATCTCTGTCCCTGCATCACCCCACCATCTCTGTCTCTGCATCACCCCGCCATCTCTGTCCCTGCGTCACCTCGCCATCAATTTAATTTTTCTAACAGACCTCCCGATCCTACACCTTCCTCTCTTCCCATTCCTACTGCCATTAAGAAATTTGCCCCAGTGTCCTCCTTTGAGCTTTTTACCAACAATCCCAGCATCAAAACGTATGCCAGATTGATTGATCAGGGGATTTCTGATATCATTCAAAAGCCTATTAATGTCTACCACAACCTCTCTGGTGCAGAACGACACGCTCTTAAGAATTTGTCCAATAATGCCAACCTAATCATCCGCCAAGCGGACAAGGGGGGAGCCATCGTGCTCCAGGACATTGATGCGTACCACACTGAAATTATGAGACATTTATCGGATGTCTCTACTTATCTTAATTTGTCCAGCAATCCGACGAAGGGGTGCCAACAGAAATTGGTGGAAATTCTACAATGGGGTGTCGACTCCCGTGTCATCAATGACACCATCAAGAAGGTGCTTACACCTGAATTTCCTCTAGTACCTATTTTATATACTTTACCAAAGATCCACAAGGGTCTCTACCCTCCCCCCAGACGACCTATTGTGTCGGCACAAGGCTCTTTACTGCAACCTGCTGCCACTTATCTAGACAACCTTCTTCAGCCTTTAATCAAATGTCAACCCACATTTTTATTAGACACGACATCTTTTTTGAGAAATCTGGATGAATTATCTGCACTGACACCTGAGTGTCATCTCGCAACCATTGATGTCGTTAATCTTTATACTGTCATTCCTCATACCCTTGGGTTAGCAGCTATGCACAGATTTCTTATCACCCACAGTGACTTTGATCAGAACAAAATTGATTTAATTATATTACTTCTGGACTTAATTTTGCACAACAATTTTTTTATTTACAATAACGATTTTTATTTACAGGTTCGTGGATGTGCTATGGGGTCTTCGGTGGCACCATCCTATGCTAATATATTCATGTTTTCTGTTGAGTTTGATGTTTTCTTTTCAGATGCTGTTATTTCCAACAATTACATTTCCAATCCTACATCGACGACCTGTTCTTCTTGTGGCGAGGTGTACCATCAACATTGAGTGATCTTATTGCAGTCCACAATGCATCTGATTATCCCATCAAATTTACTTTTGAGATTAACAATCATCATGTCCATTTTCTGGACGTTGATGTAAAAATCATTAACAATGCCCTTGTAACCAGTGTGTATGTAAAAAACACTGATCGCAATACTTCTCTCCAACCATTAAGTTGTCATCCCCGCAATCTAGTCAAGTCACTGCCTTTCTCACAGATGAGCAGATCTAGCCGTAGCAACAATACGGATACGATCTGTGACTCCCAATTGAATGAATTAATCAACAAGTTTGTAACCCGAGGCTACGACAGAACTGAATTATTACAATGCAATTCCAAAGCACTTGAGATGAACAGGAATGCTTTACTTCTTCATAAGCCTAAATTAGACAGTTCTTCTCAAACTATCACTTGGGTTAATAAATTCAATACATCCAGTAATGCTATCACCTCAGTCATAAAAAACACCTGGCCAATCATTAAGAGCGACCGCTCTTTACCTTTTAAAGATTACCGCATCTTGCCCTGCCACTAGAGGTCGCAATTTAAAAGACTTTTTAGTCAAAACTAATGTAACCTATAATCCAACACCAATTGAACCTAGTTGGTTAAATCAACTTCGACCAGACTGCTTTAAATGCACTTGTACAGCGTGCCAATTCATGCTGACGGGCAATTCATTTCCCCACCCCCATACTGGTAAAGTGCTCAAAATCAAACCTCATTTTACTTGCACCTCATATTTCATTGTCTTTCAGCTAATCTGTCCCTGCAGTCTTAGCTACATCGGCAAGACCGAGAGAAATGTAAAGCGCGTATTGCACTTCATAGAAGCGCTATTCGGTCAGCAATTGCCAGCGGTAAAGCTGATCAGCCGGTAGCTCGGCACTTTCTAGAATGACGACACCCGCTCAACAGTTTACGGTTCAGAATTATTAACTGCATCCCCCCTTCCATCAGAGGTGGTAACCACCCACTTCAACTATTACGCTGTGAATCGCGGTGGATTCACCGCTTAAATGTGATTTTGCCAAAAGGTTTAAATGAGCAGATCTCATACGCAGTGTTTAGATAATGCTTTTTTCTACATGGTCTTTGGTGATATATAGAGACAGGATTATATATATTTGCATATGCATTTGCATATTTTGCCCATTCTCACTGGTTATTGCATATTTTACCTAAAATCTAGTGATGGTGCATATTTTAGGCCATGCCCCCTTTCCACCCGCGATTCACAGCACTGCCTTGCCCTGCTGCTGCTGGCCAGATAGTGGTAGAGTGTGCAGGCCGGGGAAATATGTGCGCAGTGTGGGGGACCTTGGATGTACGCTATGTCTGACACTGCTCTAGGCTGCCAATCCATGTGGATAAAAGTCAGTTGGGGTGTATGCCATTACGAAGCTCCTGAACCTTTGCCTGCCCCTGGCCTGGGACTTTACACCAAGAGACAGACTTCTGCAGCAGAGGAGGCAGACGGAAGGGTTGTGACATCACGCGACGCGGAGGAAATGCCGTGTCAGTTAGTATGCGGCATAGGGAGGAAGCCTTCCACTGCGCCGCCTTCACACGCTATGCTGACATTTGATCCATCGGAGATGAGGGTCCGTGCAGTTGACGCAAGAAGAGCTTTGGACACTGCAGTCTGCTGTAGCAGCCAGGAAGAAAAACAATCCTGTGCACAGCACTAGACATCTGCAGATGCTGTGGGCCAATTTTTGAGGTTTATTTGCAACTAATTGTATGCTGATTTTTAAATAAATAAGTTAAAAAGTACCTCTTTTATTATTTAATGTATAGCATATTTTAACACTTTTCATGCATATTTTAAGTATTTTTCATGCATATTTGCATGCATATTTCAAGCTTGTTATGTTGCATATAATCCTGTCTCTAGTGATATATGTTTAAAGCGTCTTACATGTATACGTTATTTATCTGTGAATGAAGGTTGCCATGGTGATGGACTATACACTGTTTCTTACTGACGTCTCTGACAGGTGACGTCAGCAATGCCGGCGGAAAGAGCGGGTGTTTGGTCCCGTCCCGCTCAGCCACACACTTCTGGGGGATTTCTCTCTATAAAGGTATGTTCATTTTTATCTCTGTTGTAACCTGATGACAAATTACTAGCCCTGGCTACTGTCATATTTATTTAAATTAAGCTAGAAGTGCCTCACCTCCCGTCTCGATACATTTTCTTTTGTGACGGCACCGGCTGCAGCTTACCAAGTTGTTTGGAGTGCCTGACCTCCCGTTCTCTCTCTCTCTCTCTCTCTCTCTCTCTCTCTATCTATCTATCTATCTATCTATCTATCTATGGGCGGGATTCTCTAAACTAAAAATGCGGTAAAAACCCCGTTATCGGGGTTTTTACCGCATTTTGGGATGCTGTAAGCATCTCCCGCTGGGTTACCGCGGCGGGGGGCATCGCCAGAAAAATCTGGCGATGCCCCATAGAAGCCAATGGGCTTCTATTGCAACCCTCCGCCGCCCCGCGCCGCCGCCCCGCATCGCCCCCTCACCTGTGTCCGGGCAGCACAGCTCAGTGCTGCCCGGACCTGTGACCCCCTCCCTGCACTGATCCTCTTCTGGGTGCATGGAGGAGGAGAGCCCGGCGCAGCAGCAGCAGCGCCGGGTGTGGGAGGGAGGGGAGAGCCGCTGGGACCTGCTGGGACCCGGCGACTCTCACCGCAAAGGACAGCTCTTAACGCAAGAGCTGTCCTTTGCCTTAATTATCGCATATGTTACAGCATATGCGATAATTAAGTATGCGATGGGCGGCGAAGGGGGGCGGAGATTCTTAGAGAATCTCCCCCTATATATTTATAGCCGGCCCTAGGCATACTAGGCAATTTCCTAGGGCAGCAGCCTATGCCTAGGGGCGGCAGCTCCTGGGAGACTCATCTAAGGGCCGGGGGTGCCGGCATCCACTAATGACCAGCCCCCTCCTACACAGACTGTGGCAGTGACAGCAGCGGGAGCTATCACTGCAGTCTTTGCTCGCGGCGGTATCATCTGCCAGGGGGCACCAACAAAAATGTTGCCTAGGGCATCAAATTGGGTAAGGCCGGCTTGATATTGCTTTTGCAATCATATGAAACAATTTCTGGAGCCAATTGCAATAAACCATAAAATTGCCCATATAAATGTATTCTTTCTGTGTATCCTCCCCCATCACAATGATCGCCTCACTAAAGGTGCATTGGGCATCCTCTTCTGATTGCAGCGGTTTTGTGGTGCGTTTCTTTGGTGATTCAGCCATTTGTAAAGAACCGCCACCAAGATCACCCTTCAGTAAATTTCCCCAGGCAGTTGCTGGATGAATCTGGCTTTGTGATATCCTTTTCCTGCACCAGGGGGCGCCAGATACTTCTTTTTTTTAAATTTAAATTTTATTACATGATTTTTCACATTACATACATTACATTTACATGTCGTCATCTTTTGCCTTCCCGGTAATTTCTTATACATATTTCATTACATTTATGACTGCCCACACATCCCAAAGAAAGCAGACCAACTAACTACTAACCCCATACAAAAAAAAACAATATTGGATTGCATCGATATGTTATCCCCCCCTCTTTCCTATAACAGGATCCTCATTGTCAGCGGTATCTCCCCCCACTACCCCGATAGCCTCCCCAAAAATAGAACCTTTCCGCGTTGTTTTCTCCCTTTTATCCTAACCAGAGTGTAACTGCGCCCCTCAATGCCCATATGTGTATGGTGGAGGGAGGCCATTATACTCAAGCCATGGTCCCCAGATCTTGCCAAATATTACTGGTGTATCCTCAACAATACTAGCTAGATATTCTAGGTGATAAATATCCCATATTGATGCTAAAATCGCATGCTTAGATGGGGTATTTATCGATTTCCAATGGAAAGCAATCTTTATCTTTAACGCCCCACATATAAACCATATTAATTTTTGCTGATATTTTGAAATCTCCGGGATGTTTTGTGGTAACAAAAAATAGCTGGGTTCCTCTGGTACTTGGAATCCTAATACCTTTTTTATCAGTTCTTGTGTAAATGTCCATATCTCCCTTATTTTAGGACATTCCCAGAAGATATGGGTCATGGAGCCCCTCAACCCGCACTCCCTCCAACATTCATCCGAAATGGTCGGGTACATTTGGGCCAATTTAATAGGTGTCCTATACCATCGTGTATACATTTTATATGCATTTTCTCTATATCTAATTGAAGGAGAAACCGATACTATATTTTGTTTAATTTTATCCCACCCTTTATTCTCCAGCTGTATTCCCAGCTCTTGTTCCCATGCCATTTCATGTGCTGTTCGTCTTGGTTTGTCATAATTGAGTAACAGTTTATATATCGTTGAGATCAAACCTTTCGAGGGGGATCTTTTATAGCATAATGTTTCCACTACCGTCTTATTCTCCTGTATGTATCCCCCTGTTATAGAGCCATGGAAACTCCGTAATTGTAAAAATTGGTAGAAGCAATTTGTGGGTAGGTTATTTCTCCTGTAGTTCTCTAAAAGAAGGGAACATCTGTGACTCTACAATTTCATTGATGAATAAAATATCTTTCCCTGACCAATCCTTAAAATATAATTTATCCTTTCCCGCTGGGAAGTTAGGATTATCCCTTAAGGGAACCAATTTAGGGGGATTGGAAAGTAATTCATATTTTTTTGTTGTTCTGTCCCAGACATTCAATGTAAATGTAATCGTGGGGAATTTACATATCGTGGTGGGTCTCAGTTTACATGGAATCCACAACAGTGTCGAAATCGACTGCATTTGCAGCAGTTCTGACTCCACCTGGACCCATCTTCTAGACCATGGGTCTTCAACCTGTGGCCCTCCAGATGTTCTGGAACTACATTTCCCATCATGCCCTGACAGTTTTGGCATGCTCTTATAGGAAAAAATGTGGCAATGCATGTTGGAACATGTAGTTTCACAACATCTGGAGGGCCATAGGTTGAAGACCCATGTTCTAGACGCTGGATTAGAATGCCATAATATTGCCTGTGCCACATGGGCCGCTAAATAATACATTTGAATGTTTGGGACCCCCAAACCACCCTCTTTGCTAGCTTTTTGTAAGATTTTCAGTCTCACCCTTGGTTTTTTCCCCGCCCACAAAAAGCGAGTGAACAGTTTATGTAGGTTCTTTATCGTGCTGCTAGGTATTGCAACTGGAAGTGCCTGGATCAAATATAATAATCTCGGGAGTACGTTCATCTTCAATGCATTTGCCCTCCCCGACCATGAAATATACATCTCTGACCACCTAGTTATGTCCTTTTGTAGGTCATTGATCAATCTGGGATAATTTGCTCGGAAGAGATTATTATAATGCTTGGTTAGGAATATTCCCAAATATTTCAGATTATTTTTTTTCCACACAAATTGATATGAACCAAATATTTGATTTTTCATTTCTTGGGGCAAGTTTATATCCAATACTTCTGTCTTAGATCTGTTTATCTTAAAATTCGAGAGAGCACTAAATTCATGCAAGATCTGGAACAAAGCGGCCAAGGAACCTATTGGGTTTGTTAGGGTGAGCAGGATATCATCTGCGTACAATGAGATTTTATATTCTTCATCACCTATTTCTACCCCCCTAAAATCTGTCTCCTCTCGGATTTTAATAGCTAAGGGTTCGATCATAAGGGCGAAAATTAATGGGGATAATGGGCAACCCTGCCTTGTCCCGTTCTTAATTAAGAACGGTGATGATTTAATACCATTTGCTACTACAGTCGCCGCTGGCGAGGCATATAGCGCATTCAATCCTATCAAGAAGGGTCCGGTAAACCCAAACCTGCTCAATGTCTGATTCATATATGACCATGAGACCCGGTCAAAAGCCTTCTCGGCATCTAGGCTCATGACCATTGTGGTTTTTTTTGCTCTGTCTACATAGTCTATAATATTAGTAGCTTTTCTAATATTGTCACAAGCCTGCCTGTTTGGAATGAACCCGACCTGGTCGGGGTGAACCAGGCGAGCGATCACACCAGACAGGCGGTTAGCTAATATTTTTGAAAAAACTTTGAGATCCACATTAAGGATTGATATGGGACGGTAACTTCCACACATTGTTGGGTCTCTACCCGGTTTTGATAGTAAAATAATCTCAGCCTTCACAGCCTCTATGTCAAAAGCCTCCCCCTCTAATATTTTATTATATAAGATCTTTAAATGAGGGGTAAGTAAAGCACTACATTTTTTATAATAGATAGCCGATAGGCCATCGAGGCCTGGGGCGGAGTTATTTTTTAAGTTTTTAATTATTCCGCTAATTTCTTCAATAGAGATTTCCTTATTCAGCTGTTGTCGATCCTGGTCTGTTAACTGAGGCAGCACTAGTGGGGCAAAAAAGTTATCCAGCTTATTTTTGGCCATTTCCTCTTGTTCTCTTATAGGGATATTATATAGCTCTTCATAATATGCTCTAAAAAGCTGTGCTATTTTTTGGGGGTCATATATTAGGTTGTTCTGGGTATCTTTTATGGCTAATATACGATTCCGCTGCCTCTGTGCCCGGAGTCTTGAGGCCAGTATTGCGTCCGCTTTATCTCCCTTTGCGTAAAATTTGTATTGAAGCCACTTCATTGTTTTAGCTGCTTTTGTTGACTGAATCTGATAAAGTTGGCTTTTTAACTTCAGGAGCTTACTATAATACTTTTCTTTGGGTTCCTTTGGTGTAACCCATTTAGCCTCTCTATCTGTTGTTCCAGATCCCAACAGACTTTCTGGTCTTTTAGTTTTTGAGAGTTGGCCATTGAGATAAAATGCCCTCTAATTACAGCTTTGTGGGCTGCCCACACTGTTGACGCTGCTACGTCCTCCGTATAATTAATCTCAAAATATTCTTTCAAATAG
The DNA here is from genome assembly GCF_055691185.1 of Crinia signifera. NCBI lineage: Eukaryota > Metazoa > Chordata > Amphibia > Anura > Myobatrachidae > Crinia > Crinia signifera. Next base: position 3,412,641 of record NC_139217.1, read on the forward strand.
GTTTCTATCTGGGTTATATGTTCTTTTTTCAATAAAAGAGCAGAGTTTAGTCTCCATTTACTCTGAGGGAGGGATCCTTGCATTAATTTTAGTGTCATCAGCACCTCACTATGATCTGACCACACCACTGTTTGGCTTCTTACTTCCTTCAGATCAGGTAACGTACAGTTATTTATTAAAAAAAGATCTAGTCTCGAGTATATTTTATGAGGGATAGAGAAATGAATGTAGTTACACTCCATAGGATACAAAGTTCTCCAAGCATCAAACAAACTATTTGTTGTGATTACCTCTGCCAATCTCCGTGACTCCATAATTGTATTTCTACTTGGGGGGGTGGTAGCCCCTCTATCCTTCTTTATATCCGGGACCGCATTAAAGTCCCCTCCTATTATAACTCTGCCCTTTTCTAGTTTATTTAAATGGGTCAAAAATTCCTTATAAAAACGACCATGTTCATGGTTCGGGACATAGACCGATGCCAGGGTCAAATGGATCCCATTTACATTTACCACTACAATACTAAATCGACCTAAAGTATCCATATATGATTGCTCTATCTTGTACGCCAATGAACGGTGTAATAAAATTGCTGTACCTTTAGTTTTCTTAGAAGTCGAGTAAAAGACACTGGGAAAAGCACTAGAGGTCAAAGCTGGGTGTTCCACTTTAAAATGTGTTTCTTGTAGAAAAATAATTTGTGCTTTTGACCTTTTGAAGTGCTGAATTGCCATTGTTCTTTTACGTGGCGAATTTAGCCCATTTACGTTAAGTGAAAGTATTTTCAAAACCATAGCAGTTCTCCCTGTTCTAATGTTCTAACCCTGCTGCTAATATATCCAGGGTAGGCATACCTTACATACAATCCTCGTATTAAATAAAATATCGCCAAAAACTCAAAATTAATCAAAAAACATTCAAAATATCTAACATTCCAAGACACTTGACACAACATGTGACGAAATAACATCCTTTTAAACAACAAAAACCTGCCAAAAGGTCTTAGATATGGCTTCCCGCAATTAACCTGGGCACTGGCCATTTCTTGGACAGTGTCCTTTAACTGAACAAAGTAGAATTATACTGAGCCCAATAGCCTTGAATATAGTCCAAGCTGCTATCTCCAAGGGATACTCAACCCTTGGCGAATAGAAGAACAAAAAAGGGGGACAAAATAGACAGCGCTATAGGACTATATTTAAAACATAAAATAAACTTTATTTAAACATCACAATTCTATTCATATAAAAATTCTATTCATATATGACACAATATCACCGGCCGGTGCTGAATAAAAAAAGAATCACTCTCCTTTTGACATCCAATGATCATTTGATTTCAAGTAGTTCTGCACACATGAGCTTAAAAGTCAGTTCTCACAGTCCTTTTGCGCAATCAGAACTGGGTTAGTATTTATATTAAAGCTTGGTATAAGCAACAGTTTCTTGCTCCTCAGAGCCCGTCCAATTGCAATTGCTAATGTAGCAAGTAAGCAGCTGTTTTTAGGCTGAAGCTTTGATTAGTACGTTAGTAGCATTTTTAGGAATAATATTGTTGTAATTCCTTATATAAATATACACTGATCTGAGGAAGCCGCCGATTACCCTACAAGACGGAGAAACGCGTCATCAGGCTACGTCATCACGCACTAACGGATCACGGCCGGAGACCCAGAAACCGGAGCCGAGGACTCCCAGAGAAGGCTGCATTATTTGGGAAGCGCTAGCAGCCGGGGACCCGCTCCTGGTAGCCAGAAGGGACTGTGCCATCCAGCTACAAAAGAGCAAGTACACTCTTACTGCTATTGATCTGCACCGCGTGTATATTTATATAAGGAATTAAGCCCTCCTTATGTTTTCGACCATTCTGGTCTTGGCGGAGTTTTTTCTGTACTCTGCTCAAGACCCGCTTGCATCTGAAGAGACTTAGGGATAATGTCCATCTGCTTCAGGGCCTCTATACCGTCTTCTACCTTTTTTATATTATGTCTTTTCCCTTCAATTGTGAATTGGAGAGAGAAGGGGAAACCCCATCTATATGGGATCTTCTGCTCCTGTAAGATTTTGGTCACCTGCCCCATTTCTCTTCTTTTCCTCAATGTGGAGGGTGCTATATCTTGGAATATGAGCAGCTGAGATTCTTTATAGCTAATAGGGTCCAAGCGCCTACATGCCTCCAGGAACCGGTTCCTAATGTGAAAATAATGCATACGCAGTATCACATCCCTAGGAGGTTGGTCAGGAGCCGGCTTCCTCCGGAGTGATCTATGAGCCCGATCTAGAAGTAGCTCTTCATCTTTACAATCTGGTATGATAGAATTGAAAAACCCTTTTAAATAAACTGGGAGCTGCACATCCTCAATGCTTTCCGGGATATTCCGTATACGTATATTGTTTCTACGCGACCGATTTTCCAATTCTTCAATCAGGTCGCGCATTGAGGTTACCTCCGATTTTAAATCTGTAAACTCTCGTTGTAATATCTCCTGGTAGTTGCAGGTTTCATCTGTTTTACGCTCAAGTGTGTCTATGCGTGTCCCTAATGAGTTTATCTCTGATTTTAATTCCTGCACTGCTGCACGTAATTCCACCTTAAATGTGGAGATTAACCTCTGTGCAAGTACTTCATAATGATCGGTCTCTGTTAATTGTTTCATTTCCTCAGAGGCTTGGGATTGCATCGGGGTGTTCCCCGATGGGGGGATTGTTGATTAATTTGTTTTTTCTTTTTTGTAAAAAAAGCTGTTTGATCTTGAGCTTGGGCTTGGTTTCTGCGCCCTTTATTCGACATGTTTTGGAAAAATGGCACGTTATCGGGCAGAGGCAGATACCACCACCTCTCCTATGTTACAGTATAAGCCGCTCTCCTTTACAGGGAGTATGCAGATTGGTTCATATTATTAATCCGTACAAGTGTAAAGAGAGGATTGTATGGGTCACCTCATCCTCTGACTAGGTTCTACATCACCTTAGTCTCTGTTCTACCAGCCTGACTATAACAGCACGACATTTATACCCACGTTTAATTCCCTTGGGTTGTACAGGTATCTGTAAATAATAGGGCTCATTCAGGGTCGGCCAGAATCCCTTAATTTTTATCTTTATGTGGGACACTATCTATCCACAGGGGTTACCCCCTTACATCCAACGACCAGAGAGAAAAGATAGAGTAGAAAGCAGGTGGGATATTAACCCTCTCACCGGCTCCAGGCTTCCAGGCTCCGTTCTTCCCACTTGTTTGCCTGTATTCCTGGGTTCTAAGAAGTTCCTCAACCCGCAGTGCCTGCTAACCAGACTCCCGGCTCCGAGGTCCTCCCTGTCCCCCTCTCTCTGTGGGTTCGGGCGTGCTGTCCGGCTTTGCTCTTAGCTCTCAGGACCTGTTGCGCGAGGACGCGCGCCTCTGTCCTTTGCTCCTGCGTCCACTTCCGTGTACCATCCGCCTCCGCCCTTGCTTCTCCACGCTTCTCTCTCCGGGATCCTTACGTCCCTCTGCCTCCTGTTTCCTGTGCGCCGCGGCCACACGTCCTCAACCTGCAGCGTCTGCACGAGGCAGACACCCGGCTCCGAGGTTACGGGGTCAGCGGCTGCTCCACGCCCGGTACGTGTTATCCGGGATCCGTGCGTCCCTCTGCCTCCTGCTTGCAGTGAGTTACGGCAACCCGCTCTCAACCTGCAGTACCTGCACAAGGCAAACACCCGGCTCCGAGATAACGGGGACCGCAGTAGCTTCACGCCGAGTTTGTGCTGTATAGACTCAGGCTGTTTGAGTCCCAGTCTCCGTCCTCACGGCGGCCTTGGAGAGGCGAGCACACTTCTCACATGCGACCGCCTCTTCCTTATCCTCCCCCAACAAGCCGGGGGGCACCAGATACTTCTATTATTGTGTGACATACCAAACGCTGCTGCAGTTTGCCACATACTGTAAGGTTGTACGGGTGCCGGATGACGCTCCGACAATCAGTATCCCGACATCGGGATCCAGAGTGCCGGTGCTCCGACAAGGGGGATCCCGACTCACAGGAGCTATTCTCCCTTGTGGTGGTCCACGACCCCTATAGAGAGAGAATAGAACCTGTAGCGAGCCACCGCGCCCACAGCGCTCGCCCCCCTTTGCGCTCGCCCCCGTCAGAGCCCTATACCACACCCAGTTGTACCACTTACACATAAAGCTGCAGCAGATGCTGGGAACAAATATCTGATACCCCCAACTGCCACTGTGGAATGAATCGGGCAGCAGCGGGTTGCTGTAGTGGTTAGCATTACGGTCTCACAGCATTGAGGTCTTGGGTTATTTATTTATTCACATGTGTGAGGTTATCAGACTCACTGTAAATCTGTAATTATTATATTTTATTAGGTGTAGTAATTAATGTACTTTTTAGTCCGTCTGTACCCTCTTGTTCTCCATATATGTCTATATTCCCCATAGCTGCGTGTATTTCCAGATCAGATCGCTCTTGCCCAAATATGGTCTGACAGGAAATAGCCAGGAAAGAACATTGCATGGATTCACCCATATGTTATGTCCACAGGGGGTGATCCA
>NC_139217.1:3417382-3529201 GCF_055691185.1 Crinia signifera
ACCTCTTCCTCCCCAAACATAACACTGACAAACCTCCGCTCAGACCTCTTCCTCCCCAAACATAACACTGACACACCTCCGCTCAGACCTCTTCCTCCCCAAACATAACACTGACAAACCTCCGCTCAGACCTCTTCCTCCCCAAACATAACACTGACACACCTCCGCTCAGACCTCTTCCTCCCCAAACATAGCACTGACACACCTCCGCTCAGACCTCTTCCTCCCCAAACATAACACTGACAAACCTCCGCTCAGACCTCTTCCTCCCCAAGCATAGCACTGATATACCTCCGCTCAGACCTCTTCCTCCCCAAACATAACACTGACACACCTCCGCTCAGACCTCTTCCTCCCCAAACATAACACTGACAAACCTCCGCTCAGACCTCTTCCTCCCCAAGCATAGCACTGACATACCTCCGCTCAGACCTCTTCCTCCCCAAACATAACACTGACACACCTCCGCTCAGACCTCTTCCTCCCCAAACATAGCACTGACACACCTCCGCTCAGACCTCTTCCTCCCCAAACATAACACTGACACACCTCCGCTCAGACCTCTTCCTCCCCAAACATAACACTGACACACCTCCGCTCAGACCTCTTCCTCCCCAAACATAACACTGACACACCTCCGCTTAGACCTCTTCCTCTCCTCAGAACTGACACACCTCCGCTCAGACCTCTTCCTCCCCAAACATAGCACTGACACACCTCCGCTCAGACCTCTTCCTCCCCAAACATAACACTGACACACCTCCGCTCAGACCTCTTCCTCTCCTCAGAACTGACACACCTCCGCTCAGACCTCTTCCTCCCCAAACATAACACTGACACACCTCCGCTCAGACCTCTTCCTCCCCAAACATAACACTGACACACCTCCGCTCAGACCTCTTCCTCCCAAACATAACACTGACACACCTCCGCTCAGACCTCTTCCTCTCCTCAGAACTGACACACCTCCGCTCAGATCTCTTCCTCCCCAAACATAACACTGACACACCTCTGCTCAGACCTCTTCCTCCCCAAACATAACACTGACACACCTCCGCTCAGACCTCTTCCTCCCCAAACATAACACTGACACACCTCGGCTCAGACCTCTTCCTCCCCAAACATAACACTGACACACCTCGTCTCAGACCTCTTCCTCCCCAAACATAGCACTGACACACCTCCGATCAGACCTCTTCCTCCCCAAACATAACACTGACACACCTCCGCTCAGACCTCTTCCTCCCCAAACATAACACTGACACACCTCCGATCAGACCTCTTCCTCTCCTCAGAACTGACACACCTCCGCTCAGACCTCTTCCTCCCCAAACATAACACTGACACACCTCCGCTCAGACCTCTTCCTCCCCAAACATACCACTGACACACCTCTGCTCAGACCTCTTCCTCCCCAAACATAACACTGACACACCTCCGCTCAGACCTCTTCCTCCCCAAACATAACACTGACACACCTCCGCTCAGACCTCTTCCTCTCCTCAGAACTGACACACCTCCGCTCAGACCTCTTCCTCCCCAAGCATAACACTGACACACCTCTGCTCAGACCTCTTCCTCCCCAAACATAACACCGACACACCTCCGCTCAGACCTCTTCCTCCCCAAACATAGCACTGACACACCTCCGCTCAGACCTCTTCCTCCCCAAACATAACACTGACACACCTCCGCTCAGACCTCTTCCTCCTCAAACATTACACTGACACACCTCCGATCAGACCTCTTCCTCTCCTCAGAACTGACACACCTCTGCTCAGACCTCTTCCTCCCCAAACATAACACTGACACACCTCCGCTCAGACCACTTCCTCCCCAAACATAACACTGACACACCTCCGCTCAGACCTCTTCCTCCCCAAACATAACACTGACACACCTCCGCTCAGACCTCTTCCTCCCCAAACATTACACTGACACACCTCCGATCAGACCTCTTCCTCTCCTCAGAACTGACACACCTCCGCTCAGATCTCTTCCTCTCCTCAGAACTGACACACCTCCGCTCAGACCTCTTCCTCCCCAAACATAGCACTGAAACACCCCGCTCAGACCTCTTCCTCCCCAAACATAGCACTGACACACCTCCGCTCAGACCTCTTCCTCCCCAAACATAACACTGACACACCTCCGCTCAGACCTCTTCCTCTCCTCAGAACTGACACACCTCCGCTCAGACCTCTTCCTCCCCAAGCATAACACTGACACACCTCCGCTCAGACCTCTTCCTCCCCAAACATAGCACTGAACACCTCCGCTCAGACCTCTTCCTCCCCAAGCATAACACTGACACACCTCTGCTCAGACCTCTTCCTCCCCAAACATAACTCCCGACACACCTCCGCTCAGATCTCTTTCCTCTCCTCATAACTGACACACCTCCGCTCAGACCTCTTCCTCCCCAAGCATAACACTGACACACCTCCGCTCAGACCTCTTCCTCCCCAAACATAGCACTGACACGCCTCCGCTCAGACCTCTTCCTCCCCAAACATAGCACTGACACACCTCCGCTCAGACCTCTTCCTCCCCAAGCATAACACTGACACACCTCCGCTCAGACCTCTTCCTCCCCAAACATAACACTGACACACCTCCGCTCAGACCTCTTCCTACCCAAACATAACACTGACACACCTCCGCTCAGACCTCTTCCTCCCCAAACGTAACACCGACACACCTCTGCTCAGACCTCTTCCTCCCCAAACATAACACTGACACACCTCCGCTCAGACCTCTTCCTCCCCAAACATAACACTGACACACCTCCGCTCAGACCTCTTCCTCCCCAAACATTACACTGACACACCTCCGATCAGACCTCTTCCTCTCCTCAGAACTGACACACCTCCGCTCAGATCTCTTCCTCTCCTCAGAACTGACACACCTCCGCTCAGACCTCTTCCTCCCCAAACATAGCACTGAAACACCTCCGCTCAGACCTCTTCCTCCCCAAACATAGCACTGACACACCTCCGCTCAGACCTCTTCCTCCCCAAACATAACACTGACACACCTCCGCTCAGACCTCTTCCTCTCCTCAGAACTGACACACCTCCGCTCAGACCTCTTCCTCCCCAAGCATAACACTGACACACCTCCGCTCAGACCTCTTCCTCCCCAAACATAGCACTGAAACACCTCCGCTCAGACCTCTTCCTCCCCAAGCATAACACTGACACACCTCTGCTCAGACCTCTTCCTCCCCAAACATAACACCGACACACCTCCGCTCAGATCTCTTCCTCTCCTCAGAACTGACACACCTCCGCTCAGACCTCTTCCTCCCCAAGCATAACACTGACACACCTCCGCTCAGACCTCTTCCTCCCCAAACATAGCACTGACACGCCTCCGCTCAGACCTCTTCCTCCCCAAACATAGCACTGACATACCTCCGCTCAGACCTCTTCCTCCCCAAGCATAACACTGACACACCTCCGCTCAGACCTCTTCCTCCCCAAACATAACACTGACACACCTCCGCTCAGACCTCTTCCTCCCCAAACATAACACTGACACACCTCCGCTCAGACCTCTTCCTACCCAAACATAACACTGACACACCTCTGCTCAGACCTCTTCCTCCCCAAACGTAACACTGACACACCTCCGCTCAGACCTCTTCCTCTCCACACCCAGAAATAAGAGAACCCCAGGGAAATTCCTGCGGCTACTTGGCAGGTGTTATGATAGGTTTGGCACATTGTACCCAATAAATATCACTGTGGGAGATACCTGCTAAACCTGTCTGCACCCCACCATTCGCCACTCGGGCTGGATGGATCAGGTATAGCCCTAGTTACATGCAGCATTACTTACCCACCGACACAGAGCTGTCCCAGCGGAGAATGTGCTTCCCACTTTATAACCCGAGTCCTTATATGTCTACGTGGCAGGATTTTGTGGGCACATTGCTGTGACTGGACGCCTGCTACGCCCTTCGCTGTCACAGGCAGGGATCTGGTCTTATGGGACCTGGCCAATAGGGGATTCCCATCTGTTACTAACTCCACCCATTACGCAGTGGGCGGGAATATTACTGCCTCCACCAGACCACGTGGCATCCGGAACCACGGTTAGTTACTCATGTCCACACACTGGCACCTGAGTACTGCTTGCTGCGGTGTACACGTTGACACGCTGCTGACACACAGGGCTGGTGTCGGCTGGTCACTGACGACGGATCAGGCTTCTTACAGTGGTAGCTGACAGAGGGCAGACCTTGGAGGTGCTGTTATATGCAGCAAAGGGGAGCGGGTCAGTTGGTCACCAGCAAGTTGTTAGACAGTCATTAGGTCGACATGCAGGAGGGTTGACATAAGTCTAGGTCTAGTTATGCCCCATGCTGTGCTCACTGGGGGAGGTGTATATCATATGCACCTAGGTGGCCTCCCTAGACCACTGGATGGGGTTATATGATTGGTCACAGTGGTGTTTGGGGTGAGCGTGCTGTAATCTGCCATTGTGTATTGTACATCGAGCCTGATCCACACCTGATTGCGAGGCTGCGTATGTCTGCAGGTAAACGCCGCCCACCGTTCCCCTGCTGCCGCACCCTGCCCGCCCCTCCTGAAGCTGTTCGTTCCAGGGGTTTGGCCATCGCGCATACGCAGATCCCGAATGTCGGGGAAGGGGATGAATTTGGTGCCTTATATAGAAAAGTGTATTATAACGTATGCACACAGCTCACATACTCCAGGGGGCTCATTGTACCCTAATTCTATAACTGTCCCCTCAATGCCATGCATGGGACATCTCAGAAACCACAGAGTGAGGCGCTGTCCACAGAAACCACAGAGTGAGGTGCTGTCCACAGAAACCACAGAGTGAGGCGCTGTCCACAGAAACCACAGAGTGAGGCGCTGTCCACAGAAACACACAGAGTGAGGCGCTGTCGACAGAAACCACCGAGTGGGAGGCGCTGTCGACAGAAACCACCGAGTGGGAGGCGCTGTCGACAGAAACCACCGAGTGGGAGGCGCTGTCGACAGAAACCACCGAGTGGGAGGCGCTGTCGACAGAAACCACCGAGTGGGAGGCGCTGTCGACAGAAACCACCGAGTGGGAGGCGCTGTCGACAGAAACCACCGAGTGGGAGGCGCTGTCGACAGAAACCACCGAGTGGGAGGCGCTGTCGACAGAAACCACCGAGTGGGAGGCGCTGTCGACAGAAACCACCGAGTGGGAGGCGCTGTCGACAGAAACCACCGAGTGGGAGGCGCTGTCGACAGAAACCACCGAGTGGGAGGCGCTGTCGACAGAAACCACCGAGTGGGAGGCGCTGTCGACAGAAACCACCGAGTGGGAGGCGCTGTCGACAGAAACCACCGAGTGGGAGGCGCTGTCGACAGAAACCACCGAGTGGGAGGCGCTGTCGACAGAAACCACCGAGTGGGAGGCGCTGTCGACAGAAACCACCGAGTGGGAGGCGCTGTCGACAGAAACCACCGAGTGGGAGGCGCTGTCGACAGAAACCACCGAGTGGGAGGCGCTGTCGACAGAAACCACCGAGTGGGAGGCGCTGTCGACAGAAACCCACAGAGTGAGGCGCTGTCCACAGAAACCCACAGAGTGAGGCGCTGTCGACAGAAACCCACAGAGTGAGGCGCTGTCCACAGAAACCCACAGAGTGAGGCGCTGTCGACAGAAACCACCGAGTGGGAGGCGCTGTCGACAGAAACCACCGAGTGGGAGGCGCTGTCGACAGAAACCACCGAGTGGGAGGCGCTGTCGACAGAAACCACCGAGTGGGAGGCGCTGTCGACAGAAACCCACAGAGTGAGGCGCTGTCGACAGAAACCACCGAGTGGGAGGCGCTGTCGACAGAAACCACCGAGTGGGAGGCGCTGTCGACAGAAACCACCGAGTGGGAGGCGCTGTCGACAGAAACCACCGAGTGGGAGGCGCTGTCGACAGAAATCACCGAGTGGGAGGCGCTGTCGACAGAAACCACCGAGTGGGAGGCGCTGTCGACAGAAACCACCGAGTGGGAGGCGCTGTCGACAGAAACCACCGAGTGGGAGGCGCTGTCGACAGAAACCACCGAGTGGGAGGCGCTGTCGACAGAAACCACCGAGTGGGAGGCGCTGTCGACAGAAACCACCGAGTGGGAGGCGCTGTCGACAGAAACCACCGAGTGGGAGGCGCTGTCGACAGAAACCACCGAGTGGGAGGCGCTGTCGACAGAAACCACCGAGTGGGAGGCGCTGTCGACAGAAACCACCGAGTGGGAGGCGCTGTCGACAGAAACCACCGAGTGGGAGGCGCTGTCGACAGAAACCCACAGAGTGAGGCGCTGTCCACAGAAACCACCGAGTGGGAGGCGCTGTCGACAGAAACCCACAGAGTGAGGCGCTGTCGACAGAAACCCACAGAGTGAGGCGCTGTCGACAGAAACCACCGAGTGGGAGGCGCTGTCGACAGAAACCACCGAGTGGGAGGCGCTGTCGACAGAAACCACCGAGTGGGAGGCGCTGTCGACAGAAACCACCGAGTGGGAGGCGCTGTCGACAGAAACCCACAGAGTGAGGCGCTGTCGACAGAAACCACCGAGTGGGAGGCGCTGTCGACAGAAACCACCGAGTGGGAGGCGCTGTCGACAGAAACCACCGAGTGGGAGGCGCTGTCGACAGAAACCACCGAGTGGGAGGCGCTGTCGACAGAAACCACCGAGTGGGAGGCGCTGTCGACAGAAACCACCGAGTGGGAGGCGCTGTCGACAGAAACCCACAGAGTGGGAGGCGCTGTCGACAGAAACCCACAGAGTGGGAGGCGCTGTCGACAGAAACCCACAGAGTGGGAGGCGCTGTCGACAGAAACCCACAGAGTGGGAGGCGCTGTCGACAGAAACCCACAGAGTGGGAGGCGCTGTCGACAGAAACCCACAGAGTGGGAGGCGCTGTCGACAGAAACCCACAGAGTGGGAGGCGCTGTCGACAGAAACCCACAGAGTGGGAGGCGCTGTCGACAGAAACCCACAGAGTGGGAGGCGCTGTCGACAGAAACCCACAGAGTGGGAGGCGCTGTCGACAGAAACCCACAGAGTGGGAGGCGCTGTCGACAGAAACCCACAGAGTGGGAGGCGCTGTCGACAGAAACCCACAGAGTGGGAGGCGCTGTCGACAGAAACCCACAGAGTGGGAGGCGCTGTCGACAGAAACCCACAGAGTGGGAGGCGCTGTCGACAGAAACCCACAGAGTGGGAGGCGCTGTCGACAGAAACCCACAGAGTGGGAGGCGCTGTCGACAGAAACCCACAGAGTGGGAGGCGCTGTCGACAGAAACCCACAGAGTGGGAGGCGCTGTCGACAGAAACCCACAGAGTGGGAGGCGCTGTCGACAGAAACCCACAGAGTGGGAGGCGCTGTCGACAGAAACCCACAGAGTGGGAGGCGCTGTCGACAGAAACCCACAGAGTGGGAGGCGCTGTCGACAGAAACCCACAGAGTGGGAGGCGCTGTCGACAGAAACCCACAGAGTGGGAGGCGCTGTCGACAGAAACCCACAGAGTGGGAGGCGCTGTCGACAGAAACCCACAGAGTGGGAGGCGCTGTCGACAGAAACCCACAGAGTGGGAGGCGCTGTCGACAGAAACCCACAGAGTGGGAGGCGCTGTCGACAGAAACCCACAGAGTGGGAGGCGCTGTCGACAGAAACCCACAGAGTGGGAGGCGCTGTCGACAGAAACCCACAGAGTGGGAGGCGCTGTCGACAGAAACCCACAGAGTGGGAGGCGCTGTCGACAGAAACCCACAGAGTGGGAGGCGCTGTCGACAGAAACCCACAGAGTGGGAGGCGCTGTCGACAGAAACCCACAGAGTGGGAGGCGCTGTCGACAGAAACCCACAGAGTGGGAGGCGCTGTCGACAGAAACCCACAGAGTGGGAGGCGCTGTCGACAGAAACCCACAGAGTGGGAGGCGCTGTCGACAGAAACCCACAGAGTGGGAGGCGCTGTCGACAGAAACCCACAGAGTGGGAGGCGCTGTCGACAGAAACCCACAGAGTGGGAGGCGCTGTCGACAGAAACCCACAGAGTGGGAGGCGCTGTCGACAGAAACCCACAGAGTGGGAGGCGCTGTCGACAGAAACCCACAGAGTGGGAGGCGCTGTCGACAGAAACCACCGAGTGGGAGGCGCTGTCGACAGAAACCACCGAGTGGGAGGCGCTGTCGACAGAAACCACCGAGTGGGAGGCGCTGTCGACAGAAACCACCGAGTGGGAGGCGCTGTCGACAGAAACCACCGAGTGGGAGGCGCTGTCGACAGAAACCACCGAGTGGGAGGCGCTGTCGACAGAAACCACCGAGTGGGAGGCGCTGTCGACAGAAACCACCGAGTGGGAGGCGCTGTCGACAGAAACCACCGAGTGGGAGGCGCTGTCGACAGAAACCCACAGAGTGAGGCGCTGTCGACAGAAACCCACAGAGTGAGGCGCTGTCGACAGAAACCACCGAGTGGGAGGCGCTGTCGACAGAAACCACCGAGTGGGAGGCGCTGTCGACAGAAACCACCGAGTGGGAGGCGCTGTCGACAGAAACCACCGAGTGGGAGGCGCTGTCGACAGAAACCCACAGAGTGAGGCGCTGTCGACAGAAACCACCGAGTGGGAGGCGCTGTCGACAGAAACCACCGAGTGGGAGGCGCTGTCGACAGAAACCACCGAGTGGGAGGCGCTGTCGACAGAAACCACCGAGTGGGAGGCGCTGTCGACAGAAACCACCGAGTGGGAGGCGCTGTCGACAGAAACCACCGAGTGGGAGGCGCTGTCGACAGAAACCACCGAGTGGGAGGCGCTGTCGACAGAAACCCACAGAGTGGGAGGCGCTGTCGACAGAAACCCACAGAGTGGGAGGCGCTGTCGACAGAAACCCACAGAGTGGGAGGCGCTGTCGACAGAAACCCACAGAGTGGGAGGCGCTGTCGACAGAAACCCACAGAGTGGGAGGCGCTGTCGACAGAAACCCACAGAGTGGGAGGCGCTGTCGACAGAAACCCACAGAGTGGGAGGCGCTGTCGACAGAAACCCACAGAGTGGGAGGCGCTGTCGACAGAAACCCACAGAGTGGGAGGCGCTGTCGACAGAAACCCACAGAGTGGGAGGCGCTGTCGACAGAAACCCACAGAGTGGGAGGCGCTGTCGACAGAAACCCACAGAGTGGGAGGCGCTGTCGACAGAAACCCACAGAGTGGGAGGCGCTGTCGACAGAAACCCACAGAGTGGGAGGCGCTGTCGACAGAAACCCACAGAGTGGGAGGCGCTGTCGACAGAAACCCACAGAGTGGGAGGCGCTGTCGACAGAAACCCACAGAGTGGGAGGCGCTGTCGACAGAAACCCACAGAGTGGGAGGCGCTGTCGACAGAAACCCACAGAGTGGGAGGCGCTGTCGACAGAAACCCACAGAGTGGGAGGCGCTGTCGACAGAAACCCACAGAGTGGGAGGCGCTGTCGACAGAAACCCACAGAGTGGGAGGCGCTGTCGACAGAAACCCACAGAGTGGGAGGCGCTGTCGACAGAAACCCATCAGATTCCAGCTACCAATTACAGTGCACATTTTAGAAAATGATCAGGAAAACCTGTATGGTTGCTATGGCTGATACCTCTAAAATGGCGCATGGCCTACATCACAAAACGTACCAGGAAAGACTAAAAGATCTTAACATGTATACTTTATAGCAGAGAAGGGAAAGGGGGGACATGATAGAAACTTTCACATATACCAATGGTTATACCAAGGTTCCGGCCACGCTTCTCTACTGCCCTGGATTCACGTAAATCTTTCCTCAATGTGGAGATTTGGCGCTATTAATACAAACAAGCTTCGTACTGCAAGAACTAGTGAGGTCCAGAGTCACCCAATGCATATATATATATACTGTATACACACATAGACACGGAACGGAAAATAAAATCAAAGATAAAATATACAGGAACATGCCCAGCTGGCGCATAGTACTCGCTTTGCCACAGTGCACCACAGAGCTGACGCAGCGTGGGCACTGTACCAGGGCGGTGCAGTATCAGTTGCCATTTAGTCTCTTACATGTCAAATAACAAATGCGTTTGTTACAGGTATGGGAAGCAGAGAAGACATGGGGGCAAGCTTGTCGCAAATGCCAGTGGAGACCCTTCATATGCAGAGCACAATGCATCATGGGTGCAGCTAGAAGTCTACATATGGGTGAATGTGCCCTCTACAGGCAGGATCCTTGCTGTGGTACCAACTGCCCACTACATGGCACCAGCACCGAGTCCTATTATCCCTGCACAATAACCAGTGTGAGGGCAGGAAGGACCCCCGCCTCCCCCAATACCACTAGTATACCGGGGGGGGGGGGGGGGGACCTGGGCACTGCAGCTGCTGCGGTGCCACCTGCCCACTACATGGCACCAGCATTGAGTCCTATTATCCCTGCACCACACAGAATAACCAGTGTGAGGGCAGGAAGGACCCCACCTCTCCCAATACCACTAGTATACCAGGGGGTGGGGGACCTGGCCACTGCAGTAGGGTGACCAACCGTCCCGGTTTGCCTGGGACTGTCCTGATTTTGATCTCCTAAATCCCGCGTCCCGGCCAAACCCAGCTCGGGACGCGGAAAGTCCCGTTTTAACTAAATAAAATTGTTGGTTGTGACGGTCAGCTCTCCTGCACAGCATTAGACTGGGAGTGTGAGAGGGGAAGCTGTTACGCGGTGTGCATCGCCACATCCCCATCATTGGTTAGTTCGGGCACCGCGTGACCGCGTCCCCTCCCACACTTCCAGTAATGCTGTGCAGCCAGCCAGGGTGGGTGCAGTCAGGCAGCATTACTGGGAGCGCGGCGTTATGACCTGCTGCTGCCTGCTGGTAAGCCCCTGGCCTGAGGTGACATACTGAAGGCGCGGCGGCGGCGGTGACCCGACGGCTGCTGGAGCCTGCGAGGCTGTGCGTCGACTCTGCGACTCTCTGCTGACTGTCAGTCTGCGATGGTGTGCTGCTGAGTGTGCCCCAGTGGTGCAAGTAGAAAAAATTGCACAGCGGTACTGTCGAAAAATGGGCGTGGTCATGGGCGTGGCCATTTGACACTAGGGGGAGTGGCTACAAGACAAAGCATAAGAACACGAACAGATAAACTACAGAGATATTGCGTGCCTAACGCGCGCGGACAAAATTTACACAGTAATGCCTGTTACGCGTCACACACCCAATACATATTTCCCATGCCATAATGCCCATTGTGCCACTGCCGCACAACTGAGGATGTCCATACTAATATGCCGCCACAGTGCCACACATACAGTATATGCCCCCACATTGCCAGATATGCCCCCACAGTGCCAGATATGCCCCCACAGTGCTAGATATGCCCCCACAGTGCCACACATATGCCCCCACAGTGCTAAGTATGCCCCAAGAGTGCCACACATATGCCCCCACAGTGCCAGATAGCGTAGTTACATTAATTTACCTCCACCCAGGCTGGCTCAAGACTTCTGTGACTGAGCAGCAGCTGCAGCCCCCAGCCATCGTGGAAACGGAGGAGCGTAAGAGGAGGGAACTTACATTAATTTACATCTATCCAGCCTACCAGCACTGGGCGCCCTGTCATGTCCCGCCGTCCTCCCGGAGACAGTGGCGGCTGCTGCCAGAGTATGCCACGGCTGACTCCCTCCACGGTCCTGAGTCAGGCTGTGCGGCGCTGCAGCCATGTTCTTCTCCTCCTCTTCTGCCGCCGCAGTGACTACCGCGGCTTTGGAGACTCCCGGGACCCGTCCTGTGCGGCACGCGACCCTGCGCATGCGCAGTGATAGCTTTCTGTATTGTGTTTTATGGCGGTACGGGGTACCGGCAGAATATATCTTAGTGGTACGCCGTACCACCCCACTTACCCTGCCTGTGTGCGCTGCTTTGTACATGCGGCCGGGTGAGTGTCTACCCCTATTATACTGACTAAGGGACTATGCTGACAGTTTTTGCAGTGGTCTGGACTGTCTGGATCGGATCAGGATGCATCAGTCAGTATATAATGGATTCCCAATCCCAGGCCTAGCCAGTAGCCCTATACTAAGAGCCTTAGTATAGGGCAAGTCCTGGGATTGGGAATGGAAATCCCATTATATACTATATAGTTTACGCTAAAAGTACTTCATATCCCCCCCAAAATTTGGAGGGCTGCTGCCCCCTAACCCCCGATTTTCCCGGGGGGGTGTTTGCCGAGCCCGCGACCCCCTGTCCCGGGTTGGCCCTTTGGAAAGTTGGTCACCCTACACTGCAGCCGCTGTGGAACTACACATCTCAGCATGCCCTGCCACACTGATATGCTGCTATCGAGTGCTAGATCGCGTTAAGACGCTTGTTCCCCCCGCCCTCAGCACGAGTCACACATATATGTCCCGGGGGCTGGTGATTCCCAATGTTGTGCAATTCAGGAAGTCACATGTTACATTCATAATAGAGAGGGGCAAAACGGGTCACTGACAACAGCTGCAATCAATCTGTGAAAAGATCCGGATCTTTTAGATGGCTCACCGACTCGCTTTGAGAAAACGGGTAATTTGATAATAACGAAGCATAATTTGTTTTATGATCATTTATTGCTATAAACAGTAAAGTAAAAAAAAATTTTAAACTTTTTTTTTTAAACAGTGAGCTGAACAAATAAGAACATACATGACTGAAAATACAAGAACGACGGGTCACCTTATTTGGGATTTGCAGCTCACTCACTCTTTTATGGAATCCGTCAAAAGACCCGCTTCATTCACGAACGACCCATCTCTAATTCATAACACCATACACGCTTGATACAGAGACACAGCCACCATGAGCTCCATCCCACTGATATTCCTGCTCCTCGCCATCGCGGCGGCCACAGGTAAGACCGGAGCCTTAGTGATGCTAGTGTCAGGGCGCAGTGTGACGCAATGACTGGACAGCGACTGCTGCCGGGGTGCGTCATTCTGTCTAGTGATCAGCAGGGCCGGATTTATCACTAGGCCTGTGAGGCACCTGTCAAGGGCGGCAGCCGCCGGGCACCTGCTGCCGCTCAGTTTGTCAGTCTGACACTGACTTTTACAGAGTGGCCGCTCCTCAGTGCAGGGAGGAGCTCTCTAGCCTCTCTGCATCCCCTCAGCGTTGCTGTCGGCTGCAGCTGTACCTGTCCCTCTTTTGGGCAGCAGCGCTGGCAGCGTGAAGCCACAGTTCTGTCCCTTCCTCCGTGCAGAGCATACAGGCAGTATGTCTGCCCTGCTGACAGCCTGTAAGTCCGGAGCTCGTGTTCCGTGCAAGCAGCAAGGAACTATTCTCCCTGCAGTACACTCAGGTTATGTAGCCCTCCCTTCTGTTATCATGCTGCCTCTGCCTGCTACACAGGGGAATGTGTCTGGCCTGAAGCACTTTAACTGCTTGTCTCCCTTCTTTTAAACAGTAAGTGATATTGCTAATAGATCTCCAAGTGTGTACCAAAACTACATCAGAGTAGGGGAGGGGGGGCGGGGGGGTTGCCGGTCCAAAATTGTGCCTAGGGGCGGCCTGACCACCAAATTCGCCCCTGGTGATCAGCAGTAACTGTGATATCACCGCACACTGGGGGTTATTCTAGTTCACTCTTTCTGCCAAAATCCTTCTTAGATGGACAAAACCATGCTGCACTGCAGGTGGGGTAGATGTTACTTGTGCAGAGTGAATTAGATTTGGGGTGGGGTTTTACTACAAAGTGATAGCAAGGTCTGTGGCTGCAGAACCTCTGACTCACCTGGCTGATGGCAGTCACAGCGCTGAAGGGGTTACTTAGCCTTGTATGGAGATATAATACCAGCTGATCAGCGCCTAGATTCCGGGGAGGGAGGGGGACGTCTGGTGCAAAAGAATCGCTGCAGCTGGGAGACTTGGGGGTCTATGCACCAAGCCTTGGAGGGAGATAAAGTGGAGAGAGATAAATTATCAGCCATTCGATTTTTTCAGATACAGCCTGTGACATGGCAGCTAGGAGCTGAGTCCCCCCCCCCCTCTCTCCCCTCTCTGGTGTCTCCCCCCAACCCCCTCCTCCCCCAGCTCTGGTGTCTCCCTCCCACCCCCTCCACCATCTCTGGTGTCCTCTACCCCCCTCCTTCTCTCCCCTCTCTGGTGTCTCCCCCCCCACCCCCTCACCCAACTCTGGTGTCTCCCTCCCACCCCCTCCTTCTCTCCCTGGTGTCTTCTCTCTCCCTCTCTCCGGTCTCTCTCTCGCCTTCCATTTCAGGGAGTTTCCAGGGAATGTACTGTAAAAGTGAAAGTGAACATAACCTCTCTCTATGCAGCCCAGCCCCCCCCCCCCCCCCCCCCCCCCCTCCCTACAGGAATTTCACTGCACTGGTTATTATGATGTGTGTAATGTAGGGATGGCCATTGGTGCAGTCACCATCGATGGTTGCCATCGATGGGGATTCTGCAACCAACCATCGATAGTTGTAAACTATTAATTAGATGGATAACCATAGATAGTTTTAGCTATCGATGGTCATACATAAGGCGTCTATACATTTATTTGGCTTGAACCTTAGCATACACTTTAAGCTAGCTTAACTAAAAATAACTCACGCTGACACAATAAAGACACGGACACCAAAGCAATAAGATTCAAAGGGCATAGTATATTTATCTATGTGGTATGACCCTTCTTCGTAAAGGGCTGGCAATAAGGCGTCACGGCTGCCCAGCTCTAGTCACATCAAAAATGGCGGCGACTTAAACGCCCCAACTGACTGATATTAACATGGGGACGACTGAGACGGCCCCATCCGACTAAGGCACAACCTAACGCTGGGAAGTCTCACCACCCCTTCTCTGGCTGGTGTGGACACTCCGCTGACGAAGTGCCCACAGCACCCCCCCCACAAAGGCAGGACACCCCGCCGTCTTTCCCGGGGGTAGTGCCTCCCAGCGCCCTCTCATGCCACAAGTTACCGCTGGACCGTGACGCCCTACCGCCACCGCCAGGCTCTTAAGAGATTAACTAGATGAGCTCTAAGAGCCGCCGCATGCCACCCGCGAAGACCTACCTAAGTGTCCGTTATCCTAAACTAAAACTGAACTATACCTCAACAAAACCCCCTATCCTTATTGAAGGGGAGCCTGAAAGAAAAAGTTCCTAACCGTTAGAAATATACATTGCATTGATTAGTATGACAAGGTAAGTTAGTACAATGGACCCAAGTGAAGTCGAAAACTTGATAAAAAACCTCTCGTGTGTCCCGGAAGGGGGAGGTGGGCCGAATTGAAATTAATAAGGACCCACGGAGGTAAAAAATGCAAGAAAGTCCTTCACACCCCTGATTCCGGAACACTAGCTGTTCCAAAACCAGCGGGTAAACAGCGTTTTTGAGTCAGCGCCACAGGCGCACTACATCCAAATCTTATCTACCTTATATAAATCCTAATTGCAGCGGACTTCCATCGTCCCCATTGCCTGAACGGAAGAGTCAGGAAGCCTGCTGGCCGCTGCGCAGGTAGATGCCCGCACAGGCAATTTCAGCACTAAATATTGCAGCCGCCGCAAGGCCTGCGGCGGTGACGCCAAAAGTGGATCAGCACCAAAAACCCAGGATAATATCCGGGGCCTTTTCGAAAAGCTGGTACTGTCTGAATACGTAGAGGAGGAATTCCGCTTCCCGTCGGCCGAAGCGTGAGGGAAGCCTGCACGGAAACCAGTTTATCTCTTGACAGCACGTGGTGGGGGGGTGGGGGGGGGGGCGTCAGGACTGCATCGAACCCGGCTGATGGCAGGTATCCAGAAGACTCCACCGGATCCTGGGTAACACCTCGGAGGAAACAAAAGAAAATGTTAAACCCTGACCATCCGCTAAAGTAACGAACAAGGTCCCCACAAACGGGGGATGCGCGCTACTAATGAAGGGGGGGGCGTTGCCACAGTAATGTATGCGTGGTACAGCTGGCCAACAACACTATACACTGACAACAAGGGGAGGAACCCCCTGGCCCTGAGGACCAACCCAGACTAATATTGAAAATGAAAGCGCCGGCCCCGCTACCCCCTCATGCTAAGCTAACGTGCCCTCGATCTGAGATACATCCAGGAGAGAGGTATCCGATTGGGCAGTCACCAATATTTTGGGCGTTGCCAAGGCCTGGTGGGGCCCCACATGGATGGTCTTTGAAGTTTGGAAAACATAGATGGTTTATGGCCGATGTCAACTAGCTTGGACACGATGTGGAAGAGCCAGATGGCTTCCCCCCCATCGATGTGAAGCATAAAATAATAGTTTTTTGTACCGCCCTTTGCCTTGGCTGCGGAGGGAAGCTCCGAGCAGGCACCTGTGAAGCCTGCACTGTATTCTGTCTGCATGGCGATGGCTGACCATCGATATGTAACACCCATCGGCTGTCATCCACCATCGATGGTCGGTTGCCATTTCCCCAATGGTGGCAAGGGCGACGGTGGCCTACCCTGCCCTTTTATAGCGTGGTCACAGGTGGGAATTGAATGTGCATGTGGGCTGGGGACCGTCGTAGGGGGGGGGGGGAGTGGGGAAGCGCGGGAAATTGGACGGGCGAAAGAGGTGTCCTGGTCACCGTGAGTGTATGCTGCTGGGAGGGGTAAGGCCGCCAGGCGGAGGGGCTGGATTGGGACCAGTCCCCCTGCCCGTATCCCCGGGCCGGGTAAGGCCCAAGGGTGTGGCAAAATTGGCGAGCACTGGGACTGGGCGGGCACCAGCCGGAGCAATCCGGGAGCCAGAGCCGCAGGGGCCCCGGCCCAGGTATCCCGCGCCAAGCCCGCTGGGGCCTGGCGTGGAGTGGGGGCTGGCACCACGGTTGCCCGGCAGGGGGACGGGGCACGGGGTAGGGGGCCGCGAAGTCCGCCACCCCCTGGACCCCGCGGGCAGTGGTGGAGCGGTCACCGGTGTTCGTACCCATGCCGAGGACAGGGGGAGGCACAGGTGAGATAAGCGGTCCCCTTTGTGGGAAGGACGGGCGGGGACACCCGACCCCAGGCCCGGGAGGGGCCTGTACCGCAGGGAATTCGCTGCTGGGGCGAAAGGGGGTGCTGGATGGTTAACTCGGCGGCCGGCGCAGCCCCAACCAGGGCTGAATGAGGCCCCTTATTTAATGGCGGCAGATGGGGGTGGGCCTGAAACGGGGGTACCTGTGGGTGACCGTGCACCTGGGAGCCGCCATCTTGGCGGCGTTAAACCCTGCGCCCCCCCTGACCTGGAACCAGGTGGGAGATGTGCTGAGTGCAGTGGGTATGGTGTTGGATCGCCCGACCCGGAGGTGCCGGGGTCGGGCATAGATGCGCGGGCAGAAGTGCCGCCCGTCGCGTCATAGACCAGCGCTGACCGGCTGTACGGGGGCGCCAGCCACACGTGGCTGCCGGCGCCCGGCGGGGACGCTGTAAGGGGAACGGAAGGAAAGTGGCGGGCGGTAAGAGAGAGCCCGCGGGAGGCACAGGGGAAGGGGCGGGGGGGATGGCGCCGCCGCGAGGCAGCAGTGGCTGTGCCGGATCCGGGTGCCCGGATCGGGCCCTGGTAGTATCCGGCAGGGGGGGGGGGGGGGGGGAACAGCGTGCTGTGGGCTACGGAACGGGTGGGGATTTGGGGGGAGCCGGGACATGCTGTGAGGAGGTGGGGGGGGGGGGGGGGTTAGAGGAGGCACACTATCCCTGGAAGGGAAGGTAGTATCCAGAAAACAGGCAGGGAGGGGGGCCTGAGTGCTGGGGATGGGACATGCTGGATAACAGCACTACTTGGCCATGGGGATAAATATCAGCTGCACAAGCAGGCACTTAGCTTTGAGGAGAAGCTGCTGAGCTTTGAGGAGAAGCTGCTGGGCTGTGACTGCATGCTGCTGGGCTGAGACTGCATGCTGCTGGGCTGTGTCTGCATGCTGCTGGGCTGTGCTGCATGCTGCTGGGCTGTGACTGCATGCTGCTGGGCTGTGACTGCATGCTGCTGGGCTGTGACTGCATGCTGCTGGGCTGTGTCTGCACGACTGCTGGCTGAAGAACTTTTCCAAGAGGAAGCATTTCCTGTAAGGACCTGCCTATATACCCCTCTCCTAAGCTCACGCCCCTAAGCTCACCCATAGGTTGACCACTAAAACTGAAACCAACTTTAGGCAACTAGCAGTCATTAACTCTTTCCTGCCAACCCAAAATATGTAATCCTCTTAAGTACGCTCTGGCTTAGGCAGCCCTCGCTTTATCTTATCTTTGGCTGAATGTCCCTCAGGCCAATCAGAATTTGGAATGGGACATCTGGGTGTTGAGGGGCGGAGCTATGTTCTGTGTCCCGGCACCTTAAAAAAAAAAAAAGGAAACATCTGCTTCTCCCACATCGCTGGCAAAAGTATTCAACATCGGCCATAAACCATTGATGATTTCAAATCATTGGTGGTCGATGGCCATCCCTAGTGTAATGTGCCCAATACACTTATGCATTCAGATGCGATAGGACATCAGCATTCAATGTCCCATCGCATCCACTTGCATCTTGTGGTGCCACATCGGGTGCTGGAAGAGGGCTGGTGGCGGCGGAGCACAGCGCTATGAAGGAGCACTGGTGGCGGCGGAGCACAGCGCTATGAAGGAGCACTGGTGGCGGCGGAGCACAGCGCTATGAAGGAGCACTGGTGGCGGCGGAGCACAGCGCTATGAAGGAGCACTGGTGGCGGCAGGGCTCAGCAGTTGGCGGCAGATTTGAAAAAAAAAATGTTTAAAACACGGCAGCCCTCTTATTGGCTGAGAGAGACTTCTCTCAGCCAGTCATAGGCTTCACATTCAGACCGCGGCTGATTAGCTGAGAGAGCTCTCTCTCAGCCAATCACAGGGCTTCTCAGTGTTTAATTTTTTTTTTTCAAATTCTGCCGCTGCAGCTGAGCCCTGTCAGTGCTCCTTCATAGCACTGCGCTCTGCCGTTCCTGTCCCTGCTCCACCACCACCCACCACCAGCGCTCAGGTCCCAGAATAAATTTCAAAATGCCCACGGTGAGCTGTGATTAGCTGGCTGTGGCCATCTTGAAATTTAATCTGGGGACCTGAGCGCTGGTGGTGGAGGAGCGAGAACCGGATCGGCATAGCGTAGTGGAGCACCGATGGGGCTCAGCTGCAGCAGCAGAATAAAAAAAAAATTCAAACGCTGAGCGAGCTCTCTCAGCCAATCAGAGGGCCGCTCAGTGTTTTAAATAGTCATTGCCCCACCCCCTTTAGCTGGCTATATTAGCCAGCACGAGACGGGGGTGGGCAGTCTGATGCCGGAGGAAGAGCAGAGAAGAGCTCCTGAAGATACCGAAGTCCTGGGAGGTGGCTGGGTCCCCCCCCCCTGGGTGAAGCAGATTAATCAAATATTTTAGAACCAGTGTTTATGTTTTTATTTTAATATTTCCTTTATGGGACATCTATAGGCCCACATGCTGGTACCTGTGGTTCTCCCAAGTACCAGCATGTGAGGCAGGCTTGCTGGGACCTGTAGTCCTACTGAAAAGGACAATATTAGTTATCAAGCCCACACCCAGAGCCAGGGGACACACCAGGGTTGTGGTTTACAGCCCCAGGCTTCAGCCCAGGCCTGGTGTGTCCCCTGGCTATGGCGTTACCCTGCTAGTGGAGCCCGGTGCTGTTCCCTAAAATACTCATTTTGCCCCCCCATATTTTGGGAACTCCGCCTACATTTGTTTGGTGCCGCCCTCATGAGGCCACTTCTAGAACATTTTCCAAGGCCAATTTTAGAACCCAAACTGCCGCTGTTTGTGGCATACTGACAGCAACGGGTTGTGGCTTTCGCGAACTCACACAGTCTGTGAAGCCACGCCCCATTTGGATGAAACCACGCCCCTTTGAATAAAGCCACACCCCCTTTAGGGTCTGTGCATTGCATAATATAAGGCTCCACCGGGAAGAATGACAACATCTCCCTCTTTTCTCCTCAGTGACGTCTCCGGGACCGGTAGATGCTGAAGACGTGGCCCATGAGGTATTTGGGGCAGTCGGTTCCTCGGTGCAGTTCCCACCAGTGCACATTGATAAAGACACAGTTTATGAATTAAGAAAAGGGGACTTCTTTGTAGTTATGTTCCATGGTTCCCACAAGGTTCGGGGACCATACGCTGGACGGGGAGAGTTCTTCCCAGATAACGGGACTTTCCTGCTGAGGGACCTGATGAAGGTGGACTCTGGGACCTACGAACATTGGGTCAATACAACGGTGTCTGGCAGAATTCATCTCCAAGTAATTGGTGAGTTCTTCCCTCAACCTGCACTGATTCCTCCCGAGGTGGCACAGCGGTAAGCATGGTGGCACAGCGGTAAGCATTGCTCCCTCTCCAGGATTCCTGGATTGTAGGTTCCCATGAGACAAGGGCTGATCCATGTTCTAAATATAGAGAGTTACGTACTATATCCCAGTGATTCGCACTGTGGTCCCGCGGCCAGTGGGCGGTGGTAACGGTGGCGGTGGTTAGTTATTATATGTTATTATTACAGGGACAGTGACCAGGCCGCTGCTGGTCAGGGTGGACCTCGGGGAAGGCGTCCAGCTGAACTGCACAGCGTCAGGGGATGGTCCCCTATCTGTGACCATTCTGAAGGACAGGAAGGAAGTCATCAGTGAGAATATGATGGGAGAGGACGGCGGTGTCACCACCCTGCTGATACACTGTGGGGACCCTGATTCCGCTGGCAGATACACCTGTTCCTCATCCAATCCAGTCAGCAGCGAGATATCCAACGTGATTGAGCTTCCGCCTACAGGTGCGTCTCCTCGCCGAGTGTTATCTGACCCAGGGACCCCACTATGTCTCCTGTCAGTGTCTGTAGGAGGCCCTGATATCCAGTAATGTGTTACACGCACGTCACCTGTCACTGCACCCCAGTAATGTGTTACACGCACGTCACCTGTCACTGCACCCCAGTAATGTGTTACACGCACGTCACCTGTCACTGCACCCCAGTAATGTGTTACACGCACGTCACCTGTCACTGCACCCCAGTAATATACCTATATCACCTGTCACTGCACCCCAGTAATGTGTTACACGCACGTCACCTGTCACTGCACCCCAGTAATGTGTTACACGCACGTCACCTGTCACTGCACCCCAGTAATGTGTTACACGCACGTCACCTGTCACTGCACCCCAGTAATGTGTTACACGCATGTCACCTGTCACTGCACCCCAGTAATGTGTTACACGCACGTCACCTGTCACTGCACCCCAGTAATGTGTTACACGCACGTCACCTGTCACTGCACCCCAGTAATATACCTATATCACCTGTCACTGCACCCCAGTAATGTGTTACACGCACGTCACCTGTCACTGCACCCCAGTAATGTGTTACACGCACGTCACCTGTCACTGCACCCCAGTAATGTGTTACACGCACGTCACCTGTCACTGCACCCCAGTAATGTGTTACACGCACGTCACCTGTCACTGCACCCCAGTAATGTGTTACACGCACGTCACCTGTCACTGCACCCCAGTAATGTGTTACACGCACGTCACCTGTCACTGCACCCCAGTAATATACCTATATCACCTGTCACTGCACCCCAGTAATGTGTTACACGCACGTCACCTGTCACTGCACCCCAGTAATGTGTTACACGCACGTCACCTGTCACTGCACCCCAGTAATGTGTTACACGCACGTCACCTGTCACTGCACCCCAGTAATGTGTTACACGCACGTCACCTGTCACTGCACCCCAGTAATGTGTTACACGCACGTCACCTGTCACTGCACCCCAGTAATGTGTTACACGCACGTCACCTGTCACTGCACCCCAGTAATATACCTATATCACCTGTCACTGCACCCCAGTAATGTGTTACACGCACGTCACCTGTCACTGCACCCCAGTAATGTGTTACACGCACGTCACCTGTCACTGCACCCCAGTAATGTGTTACACGCACGTCACCTGTCACTGCACCCCAGTAATGTGTTACACGCACGTCACCTGTCACTGCACCCCAGTAATATACCTATATCACCTGTCACTGCACCCCAGTAATGTGTTACATACACGTCACCTGTCACTGCACCCCAGTAATGTGTTACACGCACGTCACCTGTCACTGCACCCCAGTAATGTGTTACACGCACGTCACCTGTCACTGCACCCCAGTAATATACCTATATCACCTGTCACTGCACCCTAGTAATGTGTTACACGCAAGTCACCTGTCACTGTACCCCAGTAATGTGTTACACGCACGTCACCTGTCACTGCACCCCAGTAATGTGTTACACGCACGTCACCTGTCACTGCACCCCAGTAATGTGTTACACGCACGTCACCTGTCACTGCACCCCAGTAATGTGTTACACGCACGTCACCTGTCACTGCACCCCAGTAATGTGTTACACGCACGTCACCTGTCACTGCACCCCAGTAATATACCTATATCACCTGTCACTGCACCCCAGTAATGTGTTACACGCACGTCACCTGTCACTGCACCCCAGTAATGTGTTACACGCACGTCACCTGTCACTGCACCCCAGTAATGTGTTACACGCACGTCACCTGTCACTGCACCCCAGTAATGTGTTACACGCATGTCACCTGTCACTGCACCCCAGTAATGTGTTACACGCACGTCACCTGTCACTGCACCCCAGTAATGTGTTACACGCACGTCACCTGTCACTGCACCCCAGTAATATACCTATATCACCTGTCACTGCACCCCAGTAATGTGTTACACGCACGTCACCTGTCACTGCACCCCAGTAATGTGTTACACGCACGTCACCTGTCACTGCACCCCAGTAATGTGTTACACGCACGTCACCTGTCACTGCACCCCAGTAATGTGTTACACGCACGTCACCTGTCACTGCACCCCAGTAATGTGTTACACGCACGTCACCTGTCACTGCACCCCAGTAATGTGTTACACGCACGTCACCTGTCACTGCACCCCAGTAATATACCTATATCACCTGTCACTGCACCCCAGTAATGTGTTACACGCACGTCACCTGTCACTGCACCCCAGTAATGTGTTACACGCACGTCACCTGTCACTGCACCCCAGTAATGTGTTACACGCACGTCACCTGTCACTGCACCCCAGTAATGTGTTACACGCACGTCACCTGTCACTGCACCCCAGTAATGTGTTACACGCACGTCACCTGTCACTGCACCCCAGTAATGTGTTACACGCACGTCACCTGTCACTGCACCCCAGTAATATACCTATATCACCTGTCACTGCACCCCAGTAATGTGTTACACGCACGTCACCTGTCACTGCACCCCAGTAATGTGTTACACGCACGTCACCTGTCACTGCACCCCAGTAATGTGTTACACGCACGTCACCTGTCACTGCACCCCAGTAATGTGTTACACGCACGTCACCTGTCACTGCACCCCAGTAATATACCTATATCACCTGTCACTGCACCCCAGTAATGTGTTACATACACGTCACCTGTCACTGCACCCCAGTAATGTGTTACACGCACGTCACCTGTCACTGCACCCCAGTAATGTGTTACACGCACGTCACCTGTCACTGCACCCCAGTAATATACCTATATCACCTGTCACTGCACCCTAGTAATGTGTTACACGCAAGTCACCTGTCACTGTACCCCAGTAATGTGTTACACGCACGTCACCTGTCACTGCACCCCAGTAATGTGTTACACGCACGTCACCTGTCACTGCACCCCAGTAATGTGTTACACGCACGTCACCTGTCACTGCACCCCAGTAATGTGTTACACGCACGTCACCTGTCACTGCACCCCAGTAATGTGTTACACGCACGTCACCTGTCACTGCACCCCAGTAATGTGTTACACGCACGTCACCTGTCACTGCACCCCAGTAATGTGTTACACGCACGTCACCTGTCACTGCACCCCAGTAATGTGTTACACGCACGTCACCTGTCACTGCACCCCAGTAATGTGTTACACGCACGTCACCTGTCACTGCACCCCAGTAATATACCTATATCACCTGTCACTGCACCCCAGTAATGTGTTACACGCACGTCACCTGTCACTGCACCCCAGTAATGTGTTACACGCACGTCACCTGTCACTGCACCCCAGTAATGTGTTACACGCACGTCACCTGTCACTGCACCCCAGTAATGTGTTACACGCACGTCACCTGTCACTGCACCCCAGTAATGTGTTACACGCACGTCACCTGTCACTGCACCCCAGTAATATACCTATATCACCTGTCACTGCACCCCAGTAATGTGTTACACGCACGTCACCTGTCACTGCACCCCAGTAATGTGTTACACGCACGTCACCTGTCACTGCACCCCAGTAATGTGTTACACGCACGTCACCTGTCACTGCACCCCAGTAATGTGTTACACGCACGTCACCTGTCACTGCACCCCAGTAATGTGTTACACGCACGTCACCTGTCACTGCACCCCAGTAATGTGTTACACGCACGTCACCTGTCACTGCACCCCAGTAATATACCTATATCACCTGTCACTGCACCCCAGTAATGTGTTACACGCACGTCACCTGTCACTGCACCCCAGTAATGTGTTACACGCACGTCACCTGTCACTGCACCCCAGTAATGTGTTACACGCACGTCACCTGTCACTGCACCCCAGTAATGTGTTACACGCACGTCACCTGTCACTGCACCCCAGTAATATACCTATATCACCTGTCACTGCACCCCAGTAATGTGTTACATACACGTCACCTGTCACTGCACCCCAGTAATGTGTTACACGCACGTCACCTGTCACTGCACCCCAGTAATATACCTATATCACCTGTCACTGCACCCTAGTAATGTGTTACACGCAAGTCACCTGTCACTGTACCCCAGTAATGTGTTACACGCACGTCACCTGTCACTGCACCCCAGTAATGTGTTACACGCACGTCACCTGTCACTGCACCCCAGTAATGTGTTACACGCACGTCACCTGTCACTGCACCCCAGTAATGTGTTACACGCACGTCACCTGTCACTGCACCCCAGTAATGTGTTACACGCACGTCACTTGTCACTGCACCCCAGTAATGTGTTACACGCACGTCACCTGTCACTGCACCCCAGTAATGTGTTACACGCACGTCACTTGTCACTGCACCCCAGTAATATGTTACACGCACGTCACCTGTCACTGCACTCCAGTAATGTGTTACACGCACGTCACTTGTCACTGCACCCCAGTAATATGTTACACGCACGTCACCTGTCACTGCACCCCAGTAATGTGTTACACGCACGTCACTTGTCACTGCACCCCAGTAATGTGTTACACGCACGTCACCTGTCACTGCACCCCAGTAATGTGTTACACGCACGTCACCTGTCACTGCACCCCAGTAATATACCTATATCACCTGTCACTGCACCCCAGTAATGTGTTACACGCACGTCACCTGTCACTGCACCCCAGTAATGTGTTACACGCACGTCACCTGTCACTGCACCCCAGTAATGTGTTACACGCACGTCACCTGTCACTGCACCCCAGTAATATACCTATATCACCTGTCACTGCACCCCAGTAATGTGTTACACGCACGTCACTGCACCCCAGTAATGTGTTACACGCACGTCACCTGTCTCTGCACCCCAGTGATATACCTATATCACCTGTCACTGCACCCCAGTAATGTGTTACACGCACGTCACCTGTCACTGCACCCCAGTAATGTGTTACACGCACGTCACCTGTCACTGCACCCCAATAATATACCTATATAACCTGTCACTGCACCCCAGTAATGTGTTACACGCACGTCACCTGTCACTGCACCCCAGTAATGTGTTACACGCACGTCACCTGTCACTGCACCCCAGTAATGTGTTACACGCACGTCACCTGTCACTGCACCCCAGTAATATACCTATATCACCTGTCACTGCACCCCAGTAATGTGTTACATACACGTCACCTGTCACTGCACCCCAGTAATGTGTTACACGCACGTCACCCTTCACTGCACCCCAGTAATATACCTATAGCACCTGTCACTGCACCCCAGTAATGTGTTACACGCAAGTCACCTGTCACTGTACCCCAGTAATGTGTTACACGCACGTCACCTGTCACTGCACCCCAGTAATGTGTTACACGCACGTCACCTGTCACTGCACCTTAGTAATGTGTTACACGCACGTCACCTGTCACTGCACCCCAGTAATATACCTATATCACCTGTCACTGCACCCCAGTAATGTGTTACACGCATGTCACCTGTCACTGCACCCCAGTAATGTGTTACACGCACGTCACCTGTCACTGCACCCCAGTAATGTGTTACACACACGTCACCTGTCACTGCACCCCAGTAATGTGTTACACGCACGTCACCTGTCACTGCACCCCAGTAATGTGTTACACGCACGTCACCTGTCACTGCACCCCAGTAATATACCTATATCACCTGTCACTGCACCCCAGTAATGTGTTACACGCACGTCACCTGTCACTGCACCCCAGTAATGTGTTACACGCACGTCACCTGTCACTGCACCCCAGTAATGTGTTACACGCACGTCACCTGTCACTGCACCCCAGTAATGGGTTACACGCACGTCACCTGTCACTGCACCCCAGTAATATACCTATATCACCTGTCACTGCACCCCAGTAATGTGTTACACGCATGTCACCTGTCACTGCACCCTAGTAATGTGTTACACGCGCGTCACCTGTCACTGCACCCCAGTAATGTGTTACACGCACGTCACCTGTCACTGCACCCCAGTAATGTGTTACACGCACGTCACCTGTCACTGCACCCCAGAAATGTGTTACACGCACACGTCACCTGTCACTGCACCCCAGTAATGTGTTACACGCACGTCACCTGTCACTGCACCCCAGTAATGTGTTACACGCACGTCACTTGTCACTGCACCCCAGTAATATGTTACACGCACGTCACCTGTCACTGCACTCCAGTAATGTGTTACACGCACGTCACTTGTCACTGCACCCCAGTAATATGTTACACGCACGTCACCTGTCACTGCACCCCAGTAATGTGTTACACGCATGTCACCTGTCACTGCACCCCAGTAATATGTTACACGCGCGTCACCTGTCACTGCACCCCAGTAATGTGTTACACACACGTCACCTGTCACTGCACCCCAGTAATATACCTATATCACCTGTCACTGCACCCCAGTAATGTGTTACACGCACGTCACCTGTCACTGCACCCCAGTAATGTGTTACACGCACGTCACCTGTCACTGCACCCCAGTAATGTGTTACACGCACGTCACCTGTCACTGCACCCCAGTAATATACCTATATCACCTGTCACTGCACCCCAGTAATGTGTTACACGCACGTCACCTGTCACTGCACCCCAGTAATGTGTTACACGCACGTCACCTGTCACTGCACCCCAGTGATATACCTATATCACCTGTCACTGCACCCCAGTAATGTGTTACACACACGTCACCTGTCACTGCACCCCAGTAATGTGTTACACGCACGTCACCTGTCACTGCACCCCAGTAATGTGTTACACGCACGTCACCTGTCACTGCACCCCAGTAATATACCTATATCACCTGTCACTGCACCCCAGTAATGTGTTACACGCACGTCACCTGTCACTGCACCCCAGTAATGTGTTACACGCACGTCACCTGTCACTGCACCCCAGTAATGTGTTACACGCACGTCACCTGTCACTGCACCCCAGTAATATACCTATATCACCTGTCACTGCACCCCAGTAATGTGTTACATACACGTCACCTGTCACTGCACCCCAGTAATGTGTTAGACGCACGTCACCTGTCACTGCACCCCAGTAATATACCTATATCACCTGTCACTGCACCCCAGTAATGTGTTACACGCAAGTCACCTGTCACTGTACCCCAGTAATGTGTTACAAGCACGTCACCTGTCACTGCACCCCAGTAATGTGTTACACGCACGTCACCTGTCACTGCACCCCAGTAATATACCTATATCACCTGTCACTGCACCCCAGTAATGTGTTACACGCATGTCACCTGTCACTGCACCCCAGTAATGTGTTACACGCGCGTCACCTGTCACTTCCCCCCTAGTAATGTGTTACACGCACGTCACCTGTCACTGCACCCCAGTAATGTGTTACACGCACGTCACCTGTCACTGCACCCCAGTAATGTGTTACACGCACGTCACTTGTCACTGCACCCCAGTAATGTGTTACACGCACGTCACCTGTCACTGCACCCCAGTAATGTGTTACACGCACGTCACTTGTCACTGCACCCCAGTAATATGTTACACGCACGTCACCTGTCACTGCACCCCAGTAATGTGTTACACGCACGTCACTTGTCACTGCACCCCAGTAATATGTTTCACGCACGTGACCTGTCACTGCACCCCAGTAATGTGTTACACGCACGTCACCTGTCACTGCACCCCAGTAATGTGTTACACGCAAGTCACCTGTCACTGCACCCCAGTAATGTGTTACACGCACGTCACCTGTCACTGCACCCCAGTAATGTGTTACACGCACGTCACCTGTCACTGCACCCCAGTAATGTGTTACACGCACGTCACTTGTCACTGCACCCCAGTAATGTGTTACATGCACGTCACCTGTCACTGCACCCCAGTAATGTGTTACAAGCACGTCACCTGTCACTGCACCCAAGTAATGTGTTACACGCACGTCACCTGTCACTGCACCCCAGTAATGTGTTACACGCACGTCACCTGTCACTGCACCCCAGTAATGTGTTACACGCACGTCACCTGTCACTGCACCCCAGTAATGTGTTACACGCACGTCACCTGTCACTGCACCCTAGTAATATACCTATATCACCTGTCACTGCACCCCAGTAATATGTTACACGCACGTCACCTGTCACTGCACCCCAGTAATGTGTTACACGCACGTCACCTGTCACTGCACCCCAGTAATGTGTTACACACACGTCACCTGTCACTGCACCCCAGTAATGTGTTACACGCACGTCACCTGTCACTGCACCCCAGTAATGTGTTACACGCACGTCACTTGTCACTGCACCCCAGTAATATGTTTCACGCACGTCACCTGTCACTGCACCCTAGTAATGTGTTACACGCCCGTCACCTGTCACTGCACCCCAGTAATGTGTTACACGCAAGTCACCTGTCACTGCACCCCAGTAATGTGTTACACGCACGTCACCTGTCACTGCACCCCAGTAATATGTTACACGCACGTCACCTGTCACTGCACCCCAGTAATGTGTTACACGCACGTCACTTGTCACTGCACCCCAGTAATGTGTTACATGCACGTCACCTGTCACTGCACCCCAGTAATGTGTTACAAGCACGTCACCTGTCACTGCACCCCAGTAATGTGTTACACGCACGTCACCTGTCACTGCACCCCAGTAATGTGTTACACGCACGTCACCTGTCACTGCACCCCAGTAATGTGTTACACGCACGTCACCTGTCACTGCACCCCAGTAATGTGTTACACGCACGTCACTTGTCACTGCACCCCAGTAATGTGTTACATGCACGTCACCTGTCACTGCACCCCAGTAATGTGTTACAAGCACGTCACCTGTCACTGCACCCCAGTAATGTGTTACACGCACGTCACCTGTCACTGCACCCCAGTAATGTGTTACACGCACGTCACCTGTCACTGCACCCCAGTAATGTGTTACACGCACGTCACCTGTCACTGCACCCCAGTAATGTGTTACACGCACGTCACCTGTCACTGCACCCCAGTAATATACCTATATCACCTGTCACTGCACCCCAGTAATATGTTACACGCACGTCACCTGTCACTGCACCCCAGTAATGTGTTACACGCACGTCACCTGTCACTGCACCCCAGTAATGTGTTACACACACGTCACCTGTCACTGCACCCCAGTAATATGTTACACACACGTCACCTGTCACTGCACCCCAGTAATGTGTTACACGCACGTCACTTGTCACTGCACCCCAGTAATATGTTTCACGCACGTCACCTGTCACTGCACCCCAGTAATGTGTTACACGCACGTCACCTGTCACTGCACCCCAGTAATGTGTTACACGCAAGTCACCTGTCACTGCACCCCAGTAACGTGTTACACGCACGTCACCTGTCACTGCACCCCAGTAATGTGTTACACGCACGTCACCTGTCACTGCACCCCAGTAATGTGTTACAGGCACGTCACTTGTCACTGCACCCCAGTAATGTGTTACATGCACGTCACCTGTCACTGCACCCCAGTAATCACCTGTCACTGCACCCCAGTAATGTTACACGCACGTCACCTGTCACTGCACCCCAGTAATATTACACCTATGTCACCTGTCACTGCACCCCAGTAATGTGTTACACGTACGTCACCTGTCACTGCACCCCAGTAATATTACACCTATATCACCTACACAGAACACAGATCACACACATTAACACTAGAAAAATAAAACTTTAATACATACAGAGCCCATACATACTGACACTTACCTATCTTGAGCCTGTAAGTAGGTCCCGGGATCCGGTGTCCTGGGGTCTGGTGTTCTGGGATCATGGGGTCCGGTGTCCGGTGTCCAGGTATCCGAAGAAATCCATAGTGGACCTGTGGAAGGAAATGATACTCACAGGGTCCTCCGGCGTAGATCTGTCCTCCTCACTCCTGAAGTAGCGCACTTGGCAATAATAAACCCGAACATCCGGCACCATCGCGAACAGTGAGAAGCGCTGAATGTTTACATGTTTACATTCAGCGCTTCTCACTCCGAATGCCGCTATTGGCCGCCCAGCGGTGCCTAGCGGCCAATCAGGAGCCACAAGGCTGCAAGCTGCCCAATAGCGGCATTTGGGAGGAGGAGCCGCAGGATGTAGACAAACATCCTGCGTCTTCTCCTGTCAGTTCGCGATGGTTCGGGTTTTTGCGGTTTATTATTTTGCCATGTGCGCTGGACTACGTCAGTAGAGAAGAGAACAGATCTACGCCGGAGGAGCCCTGTGAGTATCATTTCCTTCCACAGGTCCCCTATGGATTTCTTCAGACACCTGGACACCAGGACCGATGGATGGGGACCTACCTACAGGCTCAAGATAGGTAAGTATCAGTATGTGTGGGCTCTGTAAATTAAAGTTTTATTTTTCTAATGTCAGTGTACTTTTATTTAACTATTGGTTTTGTTGTGGAACTAAGAGTCCCAGCAAGCCCATTAATGGGCCGCATGCTGGGACTTGTGGTTCTCCAAGTCCCAGTATGTGTTCCAGGCTTGCTGGGACTCTTAGTTCCACAGCAAAACCCAATGGGTTCTTCTATTTATTACACTTTAATCAGCCCGGTGGCCACAGCCCAGGGTCACCGGGGACAGCACCAGGCTTCTGCCTGCCAGGTAAGGCCTGGAGAGGGGATCCCTTTGTTGGGGGGGTCCCCACACCCCAAGGACCCCTGCCCAGGCTGACTGGTCAGAGGGCTGAATGCTTTGGCCGTGGGACCTTATATAATAAGTGTCCCCCGGCTGTGACATTACCCTGCTGGCTGGTTTGGCCTGGGGCTGGTTCTCAAAATACGGGGGACCCCTACTCATTTTGTCCCCTGTATTTTGGGAACCAGTCCCGGCCCTTGGTATATACGGCCGCTAATACGAATATAATACGAATGGATACGCCATCGGGGTTTAGTCGTATTTGCTTTGTAAATTCCCCTCCGGAACACGAATTTGCATACGGCTCGTTTTCTTAGTAAATTTCCCCTTAGTGTTCTTATACCATCTTTGCACCAGCTGTGGGTTCCTTCAGGTCTGTGCTTGGGATCCCCTGTCTATGTAATGGCGTACCTGTAGAAGTGAGTAATGATAACCGTCTCTCTTGTGGTTCTCCCTTAGCAACGCGCCTGGTGCCGATCTACGCCATCACCGTAATGGCGGCTCACTGGTGTTTCCTCGTCATCACAAACATTGTACGTTGCTGCTGGTATAAATGTGGCAGAAAGCAACAACCGAAAGGTTCAGGTAAGTGACAGCTGAGAACAGAACTTGGGCGTTATCCAGGTCCGTTCACGAGGGGGAGCAATGTTTGGTGTCTGCCGGGTGCGAATGGGCACTACAAACTGCAAATTCACCATCCCATTCGCACCCAACAGTGTGGGCGAAGGACGTTGCCATGAGCTGCGGTGGATGGATGCACCCATGGGTCTTCCCATGAATACGCTGGGCATTCCTATGGTAATGTGGCAGCGACAGTGACATTAATGGATGTCGGCTGCCCGCCCCGTCCTCGCACAAGGCGCACGCAAAGCTAAGGCCCCTGAGAGTATGATAGAAAGACAGATTTTTTGAAATCTGCACACAAATGAATGAAACCCTATATTGTATGGGTATGAGCCGCTATATATTATTTGGCCTGCGGGGGAGCTATCCTACTAGGTATACGTAGTCAAAGAAAAGGAAAGAGGAAAGTAGTTGTGGCGGATGCACTCCAAAGAGTTTGGGTATTTATTATATAATAAGAACATTCTCCAAGTTAATATCAAAAGCAGGGAATCCCGTTATTCTGTATTAGTTTATAGATTTAGGAAACACCCACTGTAGTCGCGAAATTAGAGAGGTTAAAAAAAATAATTAAAATAAATAAATATATATATATATATATATATATATATATATATCTAGAGAAATAAAGACGGGCGATTCATAGTGCATAAATGTCGTTTTTTTTGAAAATTTATTCAGACATATAAAAACATGAAACATAGGAATGGGTAAACGTACCAACGGTGGCGGTTCTTAATCACCGCGGTCAAACAGCTTATGAGTGGTGCATGCAAGCACCCACAGACTGGAGCCGGTTACCATCCGTTCCCGGACATACAGCAAAACAGCAAGTGGTGGTGTTCTCCTGTGCTAGGCCACGCCCCTACGCGTTTCGTATCAACTTCGTCAGAGCCCTCTGGCTCATTGGTGCGTCTTCTCTATCCTTTTTTGCAAATTATATTTATATATATATATATATATATATATATATATATAAATATAAACACAGGGGGCCCAGCACTCACTACAACAAACTAACTCACCTTAACATTCAAATAATCAATAAATAAATAATGGGGTTTTAGTTCATGAATTGATCAATGCATTTAAGCTTGCAGCCCATCGCCAAGGGACCCCACCTCACTGCAAGTCCTACACTAACAACTGATTTTCTTGGGAACCTGGTACCTGCTTACACATCATAGGTTAATTAAAAATCAACCCAAATATATAGATACAGAAGTACCAACACACTCGTCTTTCCTACGAATGGGGTGCAAATGCATTGATCAATTCATGAACTAAAATCCCAATATTTATTTGATTATTTGAATGTTAAGGTGAGTTAGTTTGTTGTAGTGAGTGCTGGGCCCCTGTGTTTGTATTTACTAGAGTGTGTGGTCACAGGCCACCGCACCCCACCCTGGGATGTGGGTGCTGTTTGCACCCCATTCCTAGGAATGGCGAGTGTGTTGGTACTTCTCTATCTATCTATCTATCTATCTATCTATCTATCTATCTATCTATCTATCTATCCATCCTTGCCGGACCCTTAGTAAGCACTTGTTGATGAGTACCAGGGCCGGCGCCACCACTAGGCAGCTCTAGGTATTTGCCTAGGGCGCCGGCACCTGGAGGGCGGCAGTTCGCCCCTCACCCCCAGCACCGTGGTACCTGTGTAAAAAAAACTTCCGTCCCCGGCGTCCCTGCTGA
Organism: Crinia signifera; assembly: GCF_055691185.1. NCBI lineage: Eukaryota > Metazoa > Chordata > Amphibia > Anura > Myobatrachidae > Crinia > Crinia signifera. Next base: position 3,451,108 of record NC_139217.1, read on the forward strand.
GTGCTGGTGCGTGCAGGGGTGTCCGTGCTGCCGGGGGAGCCTGCGGCGCTGTTATTATGTATACGCTTGGCGCGCCCGGCGGGGTCCCTAGAGTGAATAGAAAATAACTAGCGCTATGCGCGCGGCGTTATTTTCTATTCACTGTAGGGACCCCGCCGGGCGCGACAAGTGTACACACAATAACAGCGCCGCAGGCTCCCCCGGCGGCACGGACACCCCATGCACGCACCAGCACTCAGCAGGGACGCCGGGGACGGAAGTTTTTTTACACAGGTACCAACCTTCCCCCCCCCCCGGCACCGGGGCGCCCCCACCCCGACTTGCCTGGGGCGCTCCGGTGCCTTGCACCGGCCCTGATGAGTACTCTTGTGGTTGGATATACTGTATAGTGGGGTTATGCCAATGTGTGGTTCAAACATAGTCCCACATAGTGGTGTGGTCTATAGATATGTATGGAACGATATATGTGCTGCCAGAGAGTCTCAGGGATGTCATATATAGTATTATGACATTTATATTGCACTCTGGATATGTTACACTGGGATCTTATCTGGGGGATATAATATGTGCTTGGATTTTAATATATACACAATTTGCCTGAATTGGCTTGTTACTGTAAGGAAGTTGAGGTCACACCATATAGTTACAGAATAGACACAAAAGAGAAACAAAAGTAGTTTGAGCGCTGATTGGCTTTTCTGCACTGCAGCAGCTCCCGGTAAAGGGGGATTACCAAACCCCTTAAGATTGAGTGATACCAGAAGAAAAAAGCAATGGGGCTGCGCTTTGCAAAAAAGTACACAATGTATTAAAACATAAAATAAATATAAAACTTATATGATACAATTGATATTAGGTGGCCACTTATGACAGACAAGACAAACACACATACAACAAAAAAATGCTCTTTTTAACGTATGTTAGTATCAATGTTATCTGTATCTGACTTGTTAGTCCATTAGTGAACCGGTTAGTAATTTTCAATTGCTTCACAATTGTTAAAAATATGAATATCCCCCCACTCATGTGCACATGTTTTAGTGGTTTATGACTCACTCTCATTGGGAATTGGGTAGCTGACACGTGGGGATCCGGCTCTGGTGCCTGGGAGTTGTATCGACCTATTCTTTAGCAGTTCACTGAGGTCACTTGTAGTATGCTGTGTCCCCTCAGGCTTATCACCAGTTGCCACCAGATGTCCCTGTCGTCCTCTACGCGTTTCTCCGCCTACTCACGTCAGCGACTTCCTCAGGAGGTGTATGCAGTTTCCACCATGATTCTCCCCTTTTATGAGGCTTACTTCCGGCCCACGCACGCACGCGTTTTTTCCGGTGCAAGTCTCATTCTGATTTGTACATCCTCCGCATTATGCGTGTCACGTCTCGTTTTTGCCCAGTCTCGCGAGATCTGGGAGACAGTTCAGTCTGTAGATGTAGGTTCGCATCAATATGCGCATTTCTCTCGCGGCTTTTTCCGGGATCAATGTACCAGCTGACGTAGTGCGTGTCACATCGTCAGATTTGCGTTCCACTTAGTAGGAAGTCTCTCAGACTACACCGGTAGCTCAGATCTCCGTGTAAATGTGGTTACACTGCATACAATCATTACTTGTGCCTTTCATATGTGGGCCCTTGGATCTTTTATTGAGCATATTTAAGAGCACATAATATAACATAAACAGGACAACATATAAACCAATATCTATAACATTTAATTTCATCTTTTTAGAGCAAGATATGCGGACCCCATAAAATAAATGTAAATCTCTAATAACAATTTTTATATATATATATATATATATATATATATATATAATTCATGAAATTCATAAATATAAAATGTTACAGTATATAGTATGCCTTTCTACACCTTTTAATAGATCTTCATCAGAGGCGTAACTAGATATCCATAGGCCCCATTGCAAAAGTTTGTAAGGGCCCCCTATTTAGCAACTGATGGTGATAAATATATATAAAACATATTAGTTAAACAGCAAAGATGGGGCCCCTGCAGCTCTGGGCCCAATAGCAGCTGCCCCCCTTGCACCAATGGTAGTTACGCCCTTGATCTTCATCATAGGACCTCTATACACAACTACACAGCCTATCTCATTTTTTTTAACTCTAATTAAAGTCTCCTTTTTTATCTTAATTCTTCCATTTTTACAGATAATATAATCATATAAACAAAGCCAATATCCTATATGTACATGATACTATAACCCCTCTTGTTTTATGGATGCATATATCGCAATTATTCACATAAATTAGCATAATCACAGATGTCATTACATCTGGAATACATCCCAATGGACAGAAATATATTCTACTTTATAAAGAATTATTTAGAATATTCGTTATAAACATTTACTATTGATATCCCTTACCCTCCCCTCCATTTGTATACCCACCCCCTCCCTCTAGCCACCCCCCCTTCTCCCTCCCCCAATCCCAAAAACAGCAGGTGTACTTATAGCTAATATTCCCTCCTCTCTCCCCTTTATTCAAAAAAATATATATACTATAACTACTCCAATTCGAGTCCTACAATAGGGGGTAGGACAATCGGTCAGGAATATAGACATTCAGACTTTATTAAGTTCAATTGTGTCGTTAAGTCCTTTTGGTACCAAGGTGCATAGGCGGAATATCCAGTAGGCTTCTCGGCTGCATAGTTTATTAAATCTATCCCCGCCTCTTTCTGTATTTTTAATATGTTCTATAGCCTTAATTTCTATATTATTCGATGTTCCTTGGCATCCTAATATATGTTTGGATAGTGGGTGATTTTTTACTCCGCCCAGGATATTCCGCCTGTGCTCCAGGTACCTTACATTTAGACAACGTATGGTACGGCCGACATACTGTAGGCCGCAACCACATTGGATCACATAAATTACATAGGAAGTCCTACAATTCATCACTAAGATAATAATAAGCAATATCTGTTTTTAAGATAAAACCATGTTTACAACACTCGTTTTTGCATGTACACATCTTGTATGAACAGCCCTGTCTCCTGCTCACGATAGGTAACATTGGATATGTACTTTTAACTTGATGTAATTTTATGTGATTTTTAATTGATTAATTGTTGTGCCTAGTAACCGCCCCCTTAATAACAGAGAGGGGTATTTAAACCCCCCGAGTGCAGCCACACACACACCTTGAAAAAGCTCTACCACAGAGTGAAACGCGTTGGTGAACCTGCTTAAGTGACTGACTTCCAATATAAGACCCTAACAGCTGGCACTACCTGAGAGACCGAACCAGCCTCCAGACCTTGTTTTTGGCACCTATTGGGGAGAAAATTTAAAGTCTACAACCAGCCAATTTACTGGCACCTGAGGAACAGCAGGAGTTCAAGTCACTCCTTAACACTGAGCTGCCTTCCCTCCCCTCAGCCTTCCTGGTCCTACATTCGAGGCAAAATAGGAACGGATCCAAACGGGCGCTTTATCCTTTGCCCACTATCCAGCTGGACTCATTGCCAAAATATACGGTACCGTATGGACACATTTTTCTCAGTCACTTTAGGAAGTACCCATTCTTCCACACATTTTTTTCAGTGTTATATACTCATTGAAAGTTTTTTATGTGCACAATATATGTATTTTACATTTGAGCTGCTATAAATGTTTATTTATTTTTACATTAAATCTTGTTTAATTAATTTTTAGGTTACTGGCTTTTCTTTGTACTTTTTACCCTCTAATTAGCGCAGTCTACCGTATTTCTTTTTTGTATCTTCTAGCAGGGGAGTGACAACCCCCTTTTTTGTACTGCAGCTTTTCTTTTTGCTTACCAGGTCTAGGAATTGCGCCCCTATCTGATATCTTGTTATCAGTCCTCTTTCTACCACACATAGTCTTACTGGGGCAGCAACCATGAGCTGTTTTGCAAATTTTAATGATCGAATGAGCAGGAGACAGAATTTCTTTTCTAAATGGGAGTTACCCAATACTGATATAGAAACCCCACTTCCAGAGTTAAGGGAAGATTTTTTTAAGCTAGAAAATTTGCTTAAATGTGAGCTGAAACACTGGATGGATAGTGTGAACCTACAAAAATATATTGATAAAAATATGATACCCAGAGGGTTACGGCTATTTAAGCCATCCATCTTTTTACCAGAATCAGTGGAACAAACCGAATGGGAGACAACACTTGATAGGTGCTCAATGGAGCTAATGAAGATAGTTATTAAATACAGAACTATGCAAGCAGAAAAAACAGAAAAAGAAATAGAACAACTCAAACATAAATTAGATATCCAGAAACAAACAAGAGAATATAAAGAGAGAGATGAAATAGTTAATGATAAAATTTCCAAGTTCGAAGTGTCACTCATAGAGATGAAAGGGAAGAAATTTAGAAGAGACCTCGAGGATTATAGAGGAGGAGAAGTTAGATCCTATAGGGAAAAAAATAAGATGAGAAACAACAGAGTATACCCAGAGAATAATGGCAGGAATGATCGCCTTAGAAGGAATAGGGATAGATTGAGTACCAACTATGATGGGTCCACTAACAGAAAGGATAATTTTGAGGGAAGAAAATATGGGCGAACTGGGACACGAAGGGTCCACTCCGGTCCCCGCACACCCATCAAACCCCTCAAACTAGTCTCACCTAAACCGCAAAGAGAACCAAATAGATGGAATGACCCTAGAGAAACAGAAAACACCCAACTAGGAGCACGCCCCAAGGAATCTAGCCGTATCACTAAAGAAAGAGAAAGAGAACCAGAGGAGGTTTTTTTAGAGAGGAAAACACAACGGGGAGAAGAATCCAGACTAATTCGAACAAAATATCTGGGGACACCAAAAAGAGGGAGGAGTTTAGATTCAGAGGGAGAAGAGGAGGAAAGAAGACGAAACAAAAGAATATAAGAACTAAGAACTTTAAACAAGCTAAACAAACAGTATTTAATCTATCCAGTAAAAACCTCTCCCCCTCTGACCTTTCCCTTTTGGGAAAAGGTCTAAAATATTCCCCTGTTACCCCACCAAATATGTTTACCCTCTTTGTCGAGCTTAACAGATTCATACGAAGCCTATGTCGCAAACGTTACTTTGCGAGACAAGTGCTGAACAAAAATAGAGACCAAGCAGCTGCGATTATCCTAGACGAAGGTGACCAGCCAGCCTTGGCTGCCCTAAACGAACTGTTGGAGGAACTAGGGCCCGGTTCACCGGAGCCAGTGAAACTATTCGATATTTCGAAAGGAAAGTTTCGATTAAAATCAGATTTTTTCCCCATTAAATCTAAGGGGTCAAGCGTGGAGAGCTTTTACAAGACCACACTCGCCGATTTTAAAAAGATGTGCACAACTGCGAGCTCTAAGACTCACACAATAAAGTCTAATCTCAGTAAAAATGAAAAGAAAGCCCTCAAAAAGCTAACTAAAGATACCTCCTTAACAATTCGAGAGGCAGACAAGGGGGGCGGCCTAGTAGTCCAAAATAGATCGGACTATATCGCAGAAGCTAACAGGCAACTCAAAAATAAAGACTTTTACATCCCACTAGTTACCGACCCAACCGAGGAATTCAAACTAGCACTATTCAATCTCTTGCGATCGGCATTGGATGACGGGGTCATTTCCAAGGAAGAGTTCCGCTTCCTTTTCTGTGAACACCCTTTGACACCAATATACTATCACCTTCCCAAAATACACAAGACCCTCACAGCACCCCCTGGGCGCCCAATAATCTCCGGCATTAATTCACTTTCATCTAACCTTTCCTTTTATGTTGACACCTATCTCCAACCACGGGTCGCCACCCTCAGGTCCCACGTCAAAGACACTATACACTTTTTAAAGCTGGTGAAGGGAGTGGAGTGGAAAGACTCTTACTCCTTTCTCACTCTGGATGTAACTAGTCTTTACTCCAACATTCCCCATGACAAAGGAACAGAAACCATCGCCAAGCGTTTACAACTTGACGGGGACCTGGGGGTGAGACACCAAAAATTTCTTACTGATTCTATTTCATATATTTTGCAGCACAATTATTTCCTTTTTGAAAACACATTTTATTTACAAACTATGGGGACGGCCATGGGGACCAGATTCGCGCCGAGCTACGCAAACCTATATATGGGGGAGGTGGAACAACAACTGATTTGGGATGGCGAGTTCCGCGCGAATCTGGTCCTCTATGGCCGCTACATAGATGATCTGTTTATAATTTGGGATGGGGAACACTCCCGTGCACTTGATTTTGTTGAGCACCTTAATACTAACAATTTTAATTTACACTTTACTCACAACATTCACTCGGAGCGGACCTCTTTCTTGGACCTGACCCTGGAGGCAACGGGGGATAGCATCTCTACCTCAAATTTTACCAAAGAGGTAGGCTCAAACGCCTACCTACATTACAAAAGTGCACATCACCAGCCCTGGAAAAAGGGCATACCCAAGGGGCAACTTTTAAGACTCTTTAGGAATTGCACAAACAAGGAAATATTTGAAAAACAAGCCTCAGAAATGATTGAATCATTTGAGCTGAGAGGGTATCCCCCGTACCTTCTGAAAAAAGCCTACGAGGAGGTCATGACTCTGGATAGAGAAACCCTATTAGACCAACCAAATAACAAAAAAACTAGACAGACAGAAATGTATAATGAGAAGAACAATCTAGAGGTCACCTTCATCTCTAAATACAACAGCCACTCGAGCCAGATTAAACAAATAGTCTGGAAAAACTATAACATCTTAAAACAGGACAATCTCCTAGCTGAAGTCATTCCGAACAAACCTCTCTTTGTGTTTAAAAAGAATAGGACACTAAAAAACCTCTTAGCACCCAGTATGCTAAAGCCCATTGAGACACAACTACCTGTAACTTCCACCTGGTTGAACCCTAAATTCAAAGGTTTTTACAAATGTGGGTCAAGTAGATGCACAACTTGTGCTCACGTACTAACCAAAAATGACCATCCAATTAAGGACAAAGATGGGAACACAGTCACAGCAGATATGTTCATCAATTGTAACTCTGAATATCTGATATATGTCCTCAGCTGCCCGTGCAACCTAAAATATGTGGGTCGCACCACTAGAAAAATCAAGACTCGGTTTCTCGAACATCGACGGAACATTCTTAAACATGTTCTTACCCACAGTGTCTCCAGGCACTTCCATGAAGCCCACTCAGGAAATCCAATAGGACTAAAACTAATGGGCTTAGAACATATCAAAAAGACCGTAAGAGGAGGGGACCGATTTGGTCAACTTTGTAGACAAGAAGTCTACTGGATGTTCCGCCTACAAACCATCTTCCCGGATGGGTTGAACGAGGCGGTAGAACTAAACTCCGTTTTATGAAATTTTGCCCAGATATTTATATCATCCTTTCTCTAAAAACTCCCTTCCCTCTTCTAATGTCCCTCCCTCCCCCCCCCCCTCCCATTGTCCACTGTATGTTTACACTCTTTTAAACCAAATAGGAAAATGTTATATACCACAAGTTAATCCATTATTGTGTCCGTAATCCTACGCAAATGCTAGTATGTCTATCTAACCTAGATTCCTCTCCATTCTCCAAAATGATGCTACCACCTTATTTGTCACCTTTACTGATATGTTTTTATATCCATATCCCTCCCTATCCTTTCCCCAGATTTCCGTGATACGGATACAATATAGGGTAATATAGGATAGGCCAACAATGGTTGTAGAAACACCGAAAAAGTGATAAATGAACCTATTGAGGAGCGCTGGATAAAAGTGCTCTATTAATTATTTGTTCAAAATCCTCTTATGTACTCTGTATTATTTATGACACCCGGAAAACACCTAATATATTACATATTATTACTATCATTATTATTTATTATCTATTTTTGTTTATTATCAGTATTATTATTATCATCCTTATTATTTGTTATTTAGCTGATATGCATTATTGTGTCATATTATTATTTATGTTTTATATTATTCAGTAAGTACTAGAAATATTTTATGCCCAACCAACAAAATGGCCGCCGCCATCTAAACTCCCAAGGAAAATGATCTCTTGTATAAACGGTAGAAGACCTTTTCTCAAACCAAAAACATGGCCGATTCCACATATATATATCAGAAAAGAATCACCAAAGATGGCCGCCGCGACTATATACAATTAAAGTGGGGATGGTGGACATGCACTTTAGTGATGCGCTCCGTATGACCGGAAGCGCATCACAGAAGAATCTATTAACATCCACCCGACAGATCGCTGGAACCACTTGCTTGCGGTCCAGCGCTATGGATACCGGAAGTGGCGTGCGTTCCAAATACCGGAAACACGTCACTTCTGGATATCCGGAAGCGGCATCACTAAGATAATAATAAGCAATATCTGTTTTTAAGATAAAACCATGTTTACAACACTCGTTTTTGCATGTACACATCTTGTATGAACAGCCCTGTCTCCTGCTCACGATAGGTAACATTGGATATGTACTTTTAACTTGATGTAATTTTATGTGATTTTTAATTGATTAATTGTTGTGCCTAGTAACCGCCCCCTTAATAACAGAGAGGGGTATTTAAACCCCCCGAGTGCAGCCACACACACACCTTGAAAAAGCTCTACCACAGAGTGAAACGCGTTGGTGAACCTGCTTAAGTGACTGACTTCCAATATAAGACCCTAACAGCTGGCACTACCTGAGAGACCGAACCAGCCTCCAGACCTTGTTTTTGGCACCTATTGGGGAGAAAATTTAAAGTCTACAACCAGCCAATTTACTGGCACCTGAGGAACAGCAGGAGTTCAAGTCACTCCTTAACACTGAGCTGCCTTCCCTCCCCTCAGCCTTCCTGGTCCTACATTCGAGGCAAAATAGGAACGGATCCAAACGGGCGCTTTATCCTTTGCCCACTATCCAGCTGGACTCATTGCCAAAATATACGGTACCGTATGGACACATTTTTCTCAGTCACTTTAGGAAGTACCCATTCTTCCACACATTTTTTTCAGTGTTATATACTCATTGAAAGTTTTTTATGTGCACAATATATGTATTTTACATTTGAGCTGCTATAAATGTTTATTTATTTTTACATTAAATCTTGTTTAATTAATTTTTAGGTTACTGGCTTTTCTTTGTACTTTTTACCCTCTAATTAGCGCAGTCTACCGTATTTCTTTTTTGTACCTACAATTCATAAACTCTTTAATCTGAAAGATCTCCCCAGTAGTGTTCGAACTCCCAGGCACCAGAGCCGGATCCCCACTTGTCAGCTACCCAATTCCCAATGAGAGTGAGTCATAAACCACTAAAACATGTGCACATGAGTGGGGGACATTCATATTTTTAACAATTGTGAAGCAATTGAAAATTACTAACCGGTTCACTAATGGATAACATTGATACTAACATACGTTAAAAAGAGCATTTTTTTGTTGTATGTGTGTTTGTCTTGTCTGTCATAAGTGGCCACCTAATATCAATTGTATCATATAAGTTCAGGGCCGGCGCCACCACTAGGCAAACCTAGGCATTTGCCTAGGGCGCCGGCCACTGGAGGGCGGCATTTTGTGCCGCCCGGGTACCTGTCCTACGGCGCTGTCTATTTAAATCTGGCGGCAAAGGCAGCGGGGGTCCCTGCAGTCCATTAAAAATCACGAGCGCTATCCGCCGGGCTATGCGGAAGCGTTTCTAGTGTGAAAACTCTGGCAGCACAGCGCACGCTGATCTCAGCCGGGGCGCCCCCAGCCCGACTCGCCTAGGGCGCTCCGGTGCCTTGCACCGGCCCTGTATAAGTTTATATTTATTTTATGTTTTAATACAGCATAGACACCACTAGATTTAATACACTGTTATTGTTGGCAAGTCTATAATTGGCAGATTGCCCAGAAATACCACAAGTGATACTTTTGCGAAGGAAAGTTTATATAGCTGAGCTTCAATGAGCTCTGATAAATCACTGCTACAATACTGACACCTTGTGGTGTGAAGTGAAAGTTGCTTAGTGATTATGTCAGCTAATCCTTCATATATATTTAAGTATTCATCAGGAGTTTACAAGTGCGGGTATGTGCACAAGTATAATGCTACAATCAGATTTATCGGAAATACATTTTCTGCACCCACTAATCACAGCCCACTATCTGACGCTATAAACATTAGGACACGTGTTTCGCAATTAAAGCTTCTTCAAGCCAACAGGCTCTTTTTTTGACCTGAGAGTATGATGTGGTCCTCTCCCACAAGGCTGCAAATGGAAGTTTATACAAAACATCCGTTTGCAGCTGTGTGGGCGAATTCGGCAAAGCTTTGCGGATGGCAGGTGGCGTTAAAATCACACACAGCACTACGTGTGAACCAGAATAACCTCCCTTGTCCTTTATGCTCTACCCAGTATAGATCTAGATAGGCTTCACCCCCAGACACCTATTTCCTGTCAATCACCTTGTGAACCGGGTGCAAATAGAAAATGTTGCTGGATTTCACCCTAGCATGGCCTCGCAGTACGTATGTGCAGTCTATAGATAATCGATGGCTGTACAAATTCTCAGCCATGTGATCAGGTCTGGGCATGTAGCGGAGAGTGTGGCAGTGCCCAGCATGTAGCGCAGAGTGTGGCAGTGCCCAGCATGTAGCGCAGAGTGTGGCAGTGCCCAGCATGTAGCGCAGAGTGTGGCAGTGGCCAGCATGTAGCGCAGAGTGTGGCAGTGCCCAGCATGTAGCGCAGAGTGTGGCAGTGCCCAGCATGTAGCGCAGAGTGTGGCAGTGCCCAGCATGTAGCGCATAGTGTGGCAGTGCCCAGCATGTAGCGCAGAGTGTGGCAGTGCCCAGCATGTAACGCAGAGTGTGGCAGTGCCCAGCATGTAACGCAGAGTGTGGCAGTGCCCAGCATGTAACGCAGAGTGTGACAGTGCCCAGCATGTAACGCAGAGTGTGGCAGTTCCCAGCATGTAACGCAGAGTGTGGCAGTTCCCAGCATGTAGCGCAGAGTGTGGCAGTGCCCAGCATGTAACGCAGAGTGTGGCAGTGCCCAGCATGTAACGCAGAGCGTGGCAGTGCCCAGCATGTAACGCAGAGTGTGGCAGTTCCCAGCATGTAACGCAGAGTGTGGCAGTGCCCAGCATGTAGCGCAGAGCGTGGCAGTGCCCTGCATGTAACGCAGAGTGTGGCAGTGCCCAGCATGTAGCGCAGAGTGTGGCAGTGCCCAGCATGTAGCGCAGAGTGTGGCAGTTCCCAGCATGTAACGCAGAGTGTGGCAGTGCCCAGCATGTAGCGCAGAGTGTGGCAGTGCCCAGCATGTAGCGCAGAGTGTGGCAGTGCCCAGCATGTAGCGCAGAGTGTGGCAGTGCCCAGCATGTAGCGCAGAGTGTGGCAGTGCCCAGCATGTAGCGCAGAGTGTGGCAGTGCCCAGCATGTAGCGCAGAGTGTGGCAGTGCCCAGCATGTAGCGCAGAGTGTGGCAGTGCCCAGCATGTAGCGCAGAGTGTGGCAGTGCCCAGCATGTAGCGCAGATTGTGGCAGTGCCCAGCATGTAGCGCAGATTGTGTCAGTGCCCAGCATGTAACGCAGAGCGTGGCAGTGCCCAGCATGTAGCGCAGAGCGTGGCAGTGCCCAGCATGTAGCGCAGAGCGTGGCAGTGCCCAGCATGTAGCGCAGAGCGTGGCAGTGCCCAGCATGTAGCGCAGAGCGTGGCAGTGCCCAGCATGTAGCGCAGAGCGTGGCAGTGCCCAGCATGTAGCGCAGAGCGTGGCAGTGCCCAGCATGTAGCGCAGAGCGTGGCAGTGCCCAGCATGTAGCGCAGAGCGTGGCAGTGCCCAGCATGTAGCGCAGAGCGTGGCAGTGCCCAGCATGTAGCGCAGAGCGTGGCAGTGCCCAGCATGTAGCGCAGAGCGTGGCAGTGCCCAGCATGTAGCGCAGAGTGTGGCAGTGCCCAGCATGTAGCGCAGAGTGTGGCAGTGCCCAGCATGTAGCGCAGAGTGTGGCAGTGCCCAGCATGTAATGCAGAGTGTGGCAGTGCCCAGCATGTAGCGCATAGTGTGGCAGTGCCCAGCATGTAGCGCAGATTGTGGCAGTGCCCTGCATGTAGCGCATAGTGTGGCAGTGCCCAGCATGTAACACAGAGGCCTTTATTCAGATCTGATCGCAGTACAGATTTGTTTGGAAAATGGTCAAAACCATGTGCACTGCAGGTGGGGCAGATGTAACATGTGCAGAGAGAGTTAGATTTGTGTGAGTTATTTAGTTTCTGTGCAGGGTAAATACTGGCTGCATTATTTTTACACTGCAATTTGGATTTCAGTTTCAATACACCCCACCCAAATGTAACTCTGCACATGTTACATCTGCTCCACCTGCAGTGCACATGGTTTTGCCCATTTTCTAAACAAATTTGTACTGAACTCAGATCTCAATAAGGGCCATAGTGTGATGCATTGCCCACCATGTAGCGCAGAGTGTGATGCATTGCCCACCATGTAGAGTGTTGCTTCATTGTGCAGCAGGCTCGGAAGCCATTTTAGCTCAGGGGGCCATCTTGGAACCGGTTGCGGGGTGTCTGTTTCCTTCCCCTTATTGGTGGGTTCTTCGGGTGGGGTTACTTTGATGCTTCTCCCCCTCTATTGAATTTTACTGTACCTTGGGTGGGTTCACCAGGAGGCTGTATTGCAGTGCCCCCCATGTTTTCTGGCATCCATCTTGCCACAGGCCTCCTGGAGCGAGTGTTACACACATTCAGTTTAGCTCACTGCCTCCCTGCCGTCAGCATTTGCCATGTCTCCAATAGGCTTACTCCTTTCCTTATTGTAACCTACCTGTTCTGACCCTTCCCTCTGGTTTTCCCCTCCCCCATCACTGGGGGTCGCAGGGGTTGCTGTATGTGTTACCATTGGCGGCGGTCGCCTTTTAGGAGCTACCCGCTACATTTGCACCCCTTCCCATTGCTGTGGGCTCTCTAACCCCGAGTCCTACAGTTATCCCCCCTGTGACCAGACGCCTGCCCTTACGCTCTGGCTACGCCCTTCAGGTTTTTTTTTTTGCATTAAAGATAATTTTTGCAGTATATCGGACTTCAGAGAGCCATTGCTTCTTCCGAACATAGGGGCACCAAAGCGGCTGAACACTGTGTGGAGTGCCAGGCCATCACACAGTCTATATGTGTGTGTGTGTATATATATATATATATATATATATATATATATATACACATACATACATATATACATACATATATTTATAGATTTAAAAAAATGATATTCTGTTAATCACTACTTCCCCCATCTAGACATCCCTATACATCAGTACACTGACTCCATACATATATATCGCCCCTTCTGTGCCAGGGAACAATGAGAGGCTATCATCACTACTCCCGGCACCACCAAAAAACAACAAAAGTCAGCTTACCACTGGCTGACGGTGCTGCTGCTCAACATTCTGCTTTCTGGTATGTGGCTGGTTGGCACTGCTAAAGGTCGAAAGGGGCCCGTGGGTTCCGTCACTCCTGCTGGCTCAACCTCTATGCTGCCACTGGCGGGCACCTTGCTGCTGCAGGTCAGACAGGGGGGGGGGTCCATGTGTTCTGTGACTCCTGCTATGGTCCCATTGGCAGACATCGCGAGAGGGGGGGCGGGTGCGCTTGTCCCATTACTGCTACCAGCTCTATGGTCCCAGTGGCAGGAATCGCGCTGCTTCAAGGGGGATGGATGGGGACTCGGGAGGTGTGTGTCCCGTCACTTATGCCAGCTCTATGGTCCCAAAGGCAGGCACAGCGCTGCTGCCTTTGGGACCCCCACTCCAATTTACTCTCTCCGGCCAATACACAGTCAAACAGACCCCCCCCTCCCCCAAATCACTTCCTACGCTCCTCACCTCGCAGATGGATTAGCGCGCTGCCGCGCAGCCTGTCAGCTCAGTCACACACTAGGACACATAACGGAGGTCAGAATGTTTCACGCCGGGTGGCCGCTGCACTGCTGAATCAGAGTCTTGCCCCGGCTCTGAGTGTGCGCTCAGTGCTCGGTGCTCCCAGCATGTCCATTCCCTCACAGGACTCTGTGTCATCGGGGCTGAACACGCAGGCAGGTGCTGCTGCGGGCCTGCTGCCAAAGACTAGAGGAACATGGAACAGGAGACAATGGAGAGACCTGGGGCAATTGACTCCATTGTCTCCGACAGTTCCACTCATCGGCAGCTGTAAGTAACAGCTGCCGCCCTTAATAGGTGCCGCCCTTCCTCCCATGCGACTGCCCACCCGTCACTCTCAAGTAGGACTCAAGCGGCAGTGGGGGCTGCCTTACAGTATCTACGCCACTGGTCGCAAGCAGGCCCGGCGACAGGGGGGGTCAAAGGGGACAGTTGTGACGGGCCCCAGCGATCTGAGGGGCCCCAGAGCTGCCAGTCCATGTGGCACAAGGTACATCCTCCCCCTATTCCGAGTAAGCATCAGCGGCCGCGTCTCAGTGCAGGGGAATACGGCGGGTATTGCACTCGGAGACGGAGACAGTCAGTGCAGAGCCCAGGACCCTTAGCATTAGCAGCCGCATCTCCCTGCTCCAGTCATTACACCCTGCTGTCTTACCCACACGCTGCTCTCCGCTGAAGAAGATAGTTATGTGACCCCCGGTGCTGCACTTCTCTCCTCTGGCGCTCCCGGACAGTCACGGCATGGAGGGGTTTGCCCTCCATGCCATGACTGTCCGGGAGCGCCAGAGGAGAGAAGTGCAGCACCGGGGGTCACACAGCTATCATCATGCCGTGACTATACGGGAGCGCGAGAGGAGAGAAGTGCAGCGCCGGGGGTGCAGCGTGTGGGTAAGACAGCAGGGGGTAATGACTGGAGCAGGGAGATGCGGCTGCTAATGCTAAGGGGTCCTGGGCTCTGCACTGACTGTCTCTGAGTGCAATACCCGCCACTTCCCCTGCACTGAGACGCGGTCGCCGACGCTTACTCGGAATAGGGGGAGGATGTACCTTGTGCCACATGGACTGGCAGCATGAAGTCCACTGTCCCAGTGATCTGCCAGCAGCTTCACCTCCCGAATCCCACGTCTTCACGCCCAATGAAAAAGATGGACTGCTGTCAGCTGTCAGACCCCAGCGGAGAGAGTGGGTCAGTTGTTTCTATTGAGTATATTTTTTATCTGGGATTCCTCTCCCCATCATGTCCTCTATCCCTGGCACAGGCCACAGCCTATCACCCCACGCTCCTTGTCTCCACACATCCTGTCACCCCACACATGCTACCCCCACCATCTTGCTCACAGCCTGTCACCCCACACTCCTTGTCCCCACTCATCCCATCACCCCACACACGCTACGCCTACCTTCTTGCTTAAAGCCTGTCACCCCATGCTCCTTATCCCCACTCATCCTGACACCCCACACATGCTACCCCCACCTTCTTGTTCACAGCCCGTCACCCCACACTCCTTGTCCCCACTCATCCCATCACCCCACACACGCTACGCCTACCTTCCTGCACACAGCTTGTCACCCCATGCTTCTTATCCCCACTCATCCTGACACCCCACAAATGCTACCCCACCTTCCTGCTTACAGTCCGTCACCCCATGCTCCTTGTCTCCACTGATCCTGTCAAACCACACATGCTACCCCCACCTTCTTGCGCACAACCTGTCACCACATGATCCTTGTCCCCACTCATCCTATTACCCCACACCAATTAGTGCCTAAACCGACTGGGAGATGAAGGCTCACAGGGGTGCAGTGTCGCGGCACAGTGAGGGTATTTGGGGAAGAATGGGGCCCCAGAGATATAAGTGTATGGGGCCCCAAGATTTCTATTGCCGGCCCTGGTCGCAAGATGAAAACGGTCGTCTTGAGGCAGAAAGATGTTTTAATTGATCAAATATAAGCCCTTAAAAGGACCCTCTCCTATCTCTAGGAACTGTAGCATACAAAAGATGTTTACAGCATTCAGATCCAGGTAGAAGTACAAATACCAGGGAGCACAGGCCCTCTTTATATAGGCAGAAAACACACTGGCATGGTCACATCCTCCCCCTATTCCTTAGGACCATCTTATTTCCAATGCATAACAAAATCAAGATTACATACCAAAATGTTTAATCCAATTTCCTTAGAATACTTAACTTCCAGGAGAGGTGGAGATCATTGGATACATATCTCCTGGACATGTTTACATAAAGAAACACTAAAGTCTCTGTTATCGACACCTTGTCCACAGAAACAGGTTCTTATGCTGCCCATACACTTGTGAGATATCTGGCCGAGAAATCGAATGATTGTATGCACAAATGGTGTACCATTCGATGCGATGCGCGGCCACGCCGCTTGAATGTCATGTCTCACGGTCTTATGTGCTGCACATATTATTTCTCGAATTGTATGTGCGGTCAAATGCTGTTTCTCTTTCAATGGTCCTGGTGACACAGCTCAACACTGAGATGTAGGAGGGTCCGTAGGAGCCAGGCACCTATCCTAAAGCTTTTGGAGGGTAGGCTCCTCCCCTACTGCATCCCAGACTCCTCAGTTCGTGTTAGGTGCCCACTGGAGTGGGTGCTATTCTAAAGGGCTGCCGGGGCAGCCGAAGGATTAGAGTTAGTTAGGGTTTTTATTATTTTATTAACTTTTACGCTAGCTAGGTAGGCACAGTGTGAGGATTCTCATTAGTGAATCCTCACACTGCTAGCGCAGCAGGAGCTGACAGAAGCGCGTCCTGTCAGCTCGCTGTGCACAGGGGAGACGCTGTCTGGCCTCCCTGTGCAGCGCTTACAGCTACTTTTAAGAAGCTGCCTGGGCTCCGGAGCGCTCTGAAACCGGCTTCACGCTAGGTGGGGATCATGGGGGACAGGCGCTCCGTGATGGCGGCGGCCATTTTCTGCGGAGCTTACACACTGAGCTCCTATATGAGAGGACAGCAGTGTGCTACAGGCATGTTCCAAGTGGTCCCCAGCTGAGGGGGAGATACTGGAACTAGGAGATCCTACTAAGGGAGCGGCTGTCTGGGGGTGGTTGGCGCCAAAAGTCACAGACCCCGCAGCAGCAGGGACTTGGTCTCTTCCCTCACTCTGTTTTGGCGCCATTCGGAACTCTTGCAGTGGAGCTGAGCTGGCTTACAGATCCTGACAGAGTGATTGGATTTCCTGGGCATCGCTTTCCCCATTCTGAAGACTACAGACAGCTAAGTGACTGAGTACATTGGCTTTGTGTAAACGCCTGTACATTTTGCGCTGTGACTGTGTTATTTGTGAACATCATGTCTGTGCATCAGTCTGTGGTTTTGGGGGAGGGAGCCCCAGATACATTGAGCGCTTGCAGTGTTTGTACACTGAAATTTATACCTGAGCAGATGGCCAAGGGGGGCTTGTGTATTGCTTGCGCTGCTGTGAGACCCATGGGGAGTGAATCCCAGAGGGTAGAGCAATTGGAACCCGCGTGGGCCAATGCCCTGGGCAGGTCTGTAAATGCTTTAGTGCAATTGCTGGATAGACAGAGTGATGTATTGGTAGATTCTCAGAGACCTATGTCATCATCTCAGCAGTCCTCTGGCTCCTTGCCTCTGACCCAGGCAGATCCTGCCTTCCTACAGGTCATACAGGATACTGCTAAGGGGATTAACAGGTTTAGTGAATTGCTAGACAAGATTGATGTTGATGCTGTGGGGACCCCTAAAAGGTCTTACTCAGTGCCTTTAATGGTTGATGAGGAAGAGGGAGCATATGCAGACATCCCCTGGGAGCAGGGTGATGATTCTGAGGATTCCTCAGCCGCAGGGGTGGAGGATTTGATCACTGCTGTTAAACAGGCTTTAAAACTGTCTGTGGAGGATAAAACTCCTGCAAAAGGAGTATTTAAACGGCAGCGTAAGGAAGCTGTCACTTTCCCTTCAGATGAAGGTTTACAGGACTTTATTGGAAGGGGCTTGGAAAACGCCCGATAAAAGGCTGCAGATGCCTAAGAGATTCTTAAGTCTGTACCCCATGCCTGAGTCTCATGCAGATCTCTGGGAGAAAGTTCCAGTGGTTGATGCTTCTGTGGCACGGTTATCAAAAGCTACTGTTTTACCAGTGCAAGGGGGAGCAGCTTTTAAGGACCCTGTAGACAAAAAGCTGGAGGGTAACCTTAAAGCAATATTTGAAGGGGTGGGATACACCCTACGTCCCCTGATTGCTGCAGCCTGGGTCTCTAAGGCCATGATTGTATGGGCCAATGATTTATGCACTATTTTACATGCTGACCCTTGTGTGCTATTGCTTGCGGAGAAGCTGAAAGCAGCAGCAGAGTATGTGCTAGAGGCTGAGGAGGAAGCTCTCAAAATGGCTGCTAGAGTTTCCACAGTGTCTGTCAATGCCAGGAGAGTGCTCTTGCTTAAGGCTTGGGAGGCAGATAACGAGTCTAAGAAGGCCTTAGAGGCATTAGCTTTTAAAGGAAAGCTGTTATTTGGCTCTGAACTGGAAGAGATTATTAAACAGGCCACAGGTGGCAAAAGTACCTTCCTGCCTGCCCCCGCAGCCAAGCAGACATCAAGATTTTCTGCTTTCAGGCCGTCCTTTCGGCCCTCCCCTAGAGGAGGTGCGTCCTTTCGAGGACAGTCTTTTAGGGGAAAGTTTCAGTCCTCCAGGGGTAAGGCCCCAAAGTCAAAATTTGGTTCCTTTCATAAGAAACCAAACACCAAAGGAGAGGACAAACCCTCCGCATGACTGCCAGGGGATTTGCCCGGCGGTGGTCAAGGTGGGGGGGGCGTCTGTCACACTTCAGGGACGCATGGGCTATGTTAGACCAGGATTCCTGGGTATTAGATATTATATCCCAGGGTTACAGAATTCCCTTCAAAGGTCTTCCTCCGAGAAGATTCATTCCCACACCAATACCAAAGGAGGCTCGGCTCTGTGTGGCTCTCTTGGGAGCGGCTCACTCTCTCTTAGAGAAGGGTGTGGTGATCCCGGTCCCCAGAGCGGAGTGGAAAAGAGGCTTTTATTCCACTCTGTTTCTGGTGCCCAAACCAGATGGATCTTTCAGACCGATTCTGAATTTAAAGTCTCTAAATGTCCATTTGTGGGTAGACCATTTCAAAATGGAGTCTCTACGGTCAGTGCTGCTAAGCCTGGACCAGGGAGAATTTTTGGCGTCCATGGATGTCCAGGACGCGTACCTTCATGTCCCTATACACCCAGAACATCAGGCTCTGTTGAGGTTTGCGATAGGAGACCTGCATTTGCAATTCCAGGCGTTGCCCTTTGGACTGGCCACAGCGCCAAGGGTATTCACCAAGATAATGTCTGTAATGGCGGCTGTGCTTCGACTGAGGGGAGTCACGGTGATTCCATATTTGGACGACCTGCTGTTCAAAGCGGAGTCAGCAGACATGTTGCAGAGTCACTTGGCAGAAGCCATCAATTTTTTGCAGGCTCACAGCTGGCTTTTAAACTTACAAAAGTCTCAGTTGGTGCCATCACAGAGACTCCAATTCCTGGGAGTGGTTTTGGATACCCACTTACATCGGGTATTTTTACCAGAGGCAAAGGCCAGGGATCTGGCTGCCTTGGTCCAGGAGATTCTCGGCTCTCGGAGCACATCAGTATGGAGGTGCCTCAAGCTGCTGGGGAAGATGGTGGCGTCTTTCGAGACGTTGCAGTTCGCCAGGTTCCACTCTCGAGTGTTCCAGTGGAACATTTTGACGACTTGGTCAGGAAAACACACAAACCATGAAGTCGGAACAGATAGTGTTGTCTTCAGAAACTCAATCCTCCCTGAAATGGTGGACAGAGGTGGATTCCCTTCAGTGGGGTCGGTCCCTGCAGTCCTGGAGCTGGCTGGTAGTCACTACCGACGCCAGTCTCAGGGGCTGGGGGGCAGTAGTCTTGGACTTGCGTCTGCAAGGCTGGTGGACCCCAGAGGAGTCTGCCATACCGATCAACATCTTGGAACTGAGAGCTGTGTGGAAGGTGATTTCTCTGGCGGGAGAAAGGTTACAGAGGCTCCCTTTAAGGATTCAGACCGACAACGCCACAGCTGTGGCATATCTGAATCACCAGGGAGGCACACGCAGCAAGCTGGCTATGTGGGAGGTGTCCCGAATCTTCTTGTGGGCGGAACAGAATGTTCCAGCATTATCAGCAATATTCATTCCAGGAGTGGAGAATATAGAGGCTGACTTCCTGAGCAGGGAGGAGCTGATGGAAGGGGAATGGAGTCTGAACCCACAAGTATTTCACCAGATTACAATTAGGTGGGGAACCCCGGATGTGGACCTGATGGCATCCAGGTTCAACCATCAGGTACCCAGGTTTTATGCCAGGATGAGGGATCCACTGGCAGAAGCAGTGGATGCCATGACTATCCCCTGGGAGGGGAATCTTCTTTATGTTTTTCCACCAATTCCAATGCTGGCAAGAGTGCTGAAAAAGATACAGGCCCAGACAATTCCTGTAATTTTAGTGGACCCGGATTGGCCAAGGAGGTCCTGGTACTCGAGACTTCAGAGATTGTCTGTGGACTCGTGGCGTCTACCTCTGAGGTTAGACCTTCTAAGACAAGGACCGTTCAACCATCTGGATTCAGCTCGATTAATTTTGATGGCCTGGTTGTTGAAACCGCCATTTTAAAGTAAAGTAAAGTAAAGGATTCTCAGAGGCGGTGGTTAACACAATGATTAAAGCCAGAAAGTCAGTATCTTCTGCAAATTATTATAGGGTCTGGAAGACCTATATTCGATGGTGTGAAAGACAGAAGTCACACACATCACGCTTTAAATTGGCAAAATTGTTTTTGCAGGATGGCTTTTCCTCCGGGTTAAGCCTTCAGTCACTCAAAGTACAGATCTCGGCCTTGTCTATTTACTTCCAAAGAAGGATTGCATTATTACCGGAAGTACAGACCTTCCTGCAGGGGGTGTCCCGATTGAAACCTCCTTACAAACAACCAGTAGCTCCATGGGATTTATCTCTGGTTTTGGAGTGCCTTCAGAAGGCACCTTTTGAACCATTAAGGTCGGCTGACCTTAAATTCCTTACATGGAAACTGGTATTTTTGTTGGCAGTGGCGTCAGCAAAAAGAGTATCGGAGTTGGGAGCATTGTCATGCAAGTCTCCCTTCCTTATATTTCATGATGATAGGGCTGTTCTTCGGACAGTACCCCAATTTTTACCAAAAGTAGTCTCTGCTTTTCATCTAAATCAGGAGATAGTTCTGCCTGTGTTTCAACCCCCAGAGGGTTCAAGGAAAAGGGACAAATTGAGGAATTTGGATGTTGTGCGCGCCTTGCGCGTTTATGTGGACAGAGTTAAGAGTGTCAGAAAGACTGACACCTTATTAGTGTTGTATGACATAAACAAAATTGGTTGGCCTGCTTCTAAGCAGACCATTGCTAGGTGGTTGCGCTCTGTTATAGCGTTTGCATATACTAAAGTTGGTAGGCCTGTACCGGCCAGGATTAATGGGCATACCACCAGGTCGGTTGCCACCTCTTGGGCGGTTCGACATGGGGCAACAGCTGAGCAGGTTTGCAGGGCCATCTGTTCATACCTTTGCCAAATTCTATAGGTTCCTTGAGTTCGCATCGGAGGACGCACCATTCGGGCGAGCAGCGATGAGAGCTGCAGACCTGAGCGTACCCACCCAAAGGACCGGCTCTGGAACGTCCCAATGTTGAGCTGTGTCACCAGGACCATTGAAAGAGAAAAAGGGATTTTTGTAAGAACTTACCGTTCGAATCCCTTTCTCTGATATGGTCCTGGTGACACAGCGATCCCTCCCTTACGCTCAGTAAGTATGCCAGAAGTTTCATGATGTTCATGTTATATGGTTAAAAGTTATTTTTGAAAAATGTGCATATAATGTGTGCAGGCGTTTGTACTGAGTTAATGTATTCCAGTGGCTTTGAAAGATTGAACTGAAGAGTCTGGGATGCAGTAGGGGAGGAGCCTACCCTCTAAAGCTTTAGGATAGGTGCCTGGCTCCTACGGACCCTCCTACATCCCAATGTTGAGCTGTGTCACCAGGACCATATCAGAGAAAGGGATTCGAACGGAAAGTTCTTACAAAAATCCCTTTTTTGTGCGCATGCGATTTTTCGAAATGGCGACGTGCGATTCTTGAAGAGTTCTGGTCACTTCCTGGCCCCTCCTCGTTTTTTATTAAACGGTGCATTCGATAAATCGCATGATCGAATGCAAAATCGAATGCACTAAAATGCTTTTTTCATGCGATTTATCGACTGCTGAGCTTCAAGGGAAATCGAACCCGAGATTGCATATAATACAATCGTACAAGTGTATGGGCAGCATTATGTTGATCAAAGCACCCAGCCCACTACCTGCTGTGCAGGGTCATTCATCAGACATTCTGTTAGCAAAAGGACAATTTAGCATCTCATTTCCTCGTCACAGAGACTGCTGGATGCCTTCCTCCAGAAAAGTGCATTTTAAGTAGAGATGTGCGGGCTCCGATTTCCCAGATCCGACCCCGCACGAACGTCATCAATCTGAGCCCAGATCCGAGCGGCGCTCAAAGCTTCCCGCCTGACTCAGATCTGGGAGCGTGGGCAAATGTCATCGCCTCCCTGCGCCGCCATCTTCACGCCAGTCTAGGAGACGAGTGGTATAGGGTGTGCTGCTGTGTACTGTCTCTGCTGGGGCCTCGTGTGCTGCTGTGTACTGTCTCTGCTGGGGCCTCGTGTGCTGCTGTGTACTGTCTCTGCTGGGGCCTCGTGTGCTGCTGTGTACTGTCTCTGCTGGGGCCTCGTGTGCTGCTGTGTACTGTCTCTGCTGGGGCCTCGTGTGCTGCTGTGTACTGTCTCTGCTGGGGCCTCGTGTGCTGCTGTGTACTGTCTCTGCTGGGGCCTCGTGTGCTGCTGTGTACTGTCTCTGCTGGGGCCTCGTGTGCTGCTGTGTACTGTCTCTGCTGGGGCCTCGTGTCCTGCTGTGTACTGTCTCTGCTGGGGCCTCGTGTGCTGCTGTGTACTGTCTCTGCTGGGGCCTCATGTGCTACTGTGTACTGTCTCTGCTGGGGCCTCGTGTGCTGCTGTGTACTGTGTTTCCTCTCTGCTCAGTGGGATCACCATAGCAAGGACGACTGCTGTGTACTGTCTCTCCTTCTCTGTGCTGGGGCCTGCCTCTGCTGTATAGTCCACTGGTGCTGCTAGTGCCTGCCCTGCACTGCCTAGTGGCTGCCAGTACCTACCTACCTACTGCAGTATATATAATTCCAGACTGCTGGTGCCCTGCCAACCAGTACCTATCGCAGTATATAATTCCAGTCTGCTGGTGCCCTGCCAACCAGTACCTATCGCAGTATATATAATTCCAGTCTGCTGTTGCCCCTGGCTACCAGTACCTCTTGCAGTATATAATTCCAGTCTGTTGTTGCCACTGCCTACCTACTGCTGTATATAATTCCTGCCTGCTGGTGCCTACCTACTGACGTATATAATCGCACTCCAGTGGTGCTGTTCTGTGACATAACTTCACAAAAATAATGGAGATCCAAAATATGGAGGATAAAAAAATAGGGAAAGATGAAGATCCGCTTCCTCGTAGTTCTGAAGCTGCTGCCACTTGTCATGACATAGAAGATGAAATGCCAACAACGTCGTCTGCCACAGCCGATGCCCAATGCCAAAGTAGAGGGCATGTACAATTGAAGCCAAAGTTCGGTAAAAGGACCCGTTGGATGAGAAGCCATTTACGACACGGAGTGGCAAGGAACGGCTAAGGCCATGGCCTAAGTGCATGACTAGTGGTTCAGCTTCACACGACAATCAAAGTCCTCCTCATCTCCCCCCGCCCTATAGTAAATTTAAGAGACCTAAGCTGTCATCGACAAAAACACAGCAAACATCTCAGCCTTCTAAAGACATGGTATCACAAATCCCCAAGGAGAGTCCTAGGGTGTCGTTGGGGGAAACGGTCATCTGTCAGACCAGACTTAGGTCAACTGTCATTAGGTCGACCCCGAAAGGTCGACTGGCCCCAAGGTCGACAGGGTTAAAGGTCGACATGGGTCAAGGTCGACATGACTTAAGGTCGACATGGGTTTAGGTCGACAGTCATTAGGTTGACATGAGTTTTTCACTGTTTTTTGAGCCGACATGTGTGGACAGGCGGAATTTCATGTCCTACCATCCACTAGGGGGTGGTGGGAGAATAAAAAAGTGTGCCGAGCGTAGTGAGGCACCGTGCCCGAAGCATCGCGAGCGAAGCGAGGGGCTGCGGTTCAACTCCAACTGTGTCCATGTCGACATTCGGGTAAAAAAAGTGAAAAACTCATGTCGACCTAATGACTGTCGACCTAAACCCATGTCGACCTTGACCCATGTCGACCTTTAACCCTGTCGACCTTGGGGACAGTCGACCTTCCGGGTAGACCTAAGTCTGGTCGGACAGATGTACCGATTCCGTCGTTGGTTGTGATGCCGGACCTTCCCATCACTGTACGTGAAGAGGTGGCTCCTTCCACCATTTGCAGTACGCCCTCTGCATATGCTGGAAGGATCACCCATAGTCTAGTTCCAGATTTTATTAGTGAAGGTGTCAATGTTGTACACCAGGAGGAGGATATTGATGTAGCTGGCACTGAGGAGGAAGTTGACGAGGAGGATGGAGAGATGGTTTACTTAAATGAGGCACCAGGGGGGGAAACAGTTGTTGTCCATGGGATGAAAAAGCCCATCATCATGCCTGGGCAGAGGACCAATAAATCCACCTCTTCGGTCTGGATTTTTTTTTATACGAATCCGGACAACATATGTATTGCCATTTGTAGCTTATGTAAAGCTCCAATAAGCAGGGGTAAGGATCTTGCCCACCTATGAACATCCTCCCTTATACGTCACCTGAAGACCCTTCATAAATCAGTGTTTAGTTCAGGAACTGCGGCTAGCAGTCCAGGGACACCTAAATACCTTGGTCCTCCTGTTGGAGCCAAGCGCCTGAAAAGCCCACCACCAACTCCCTCCTCATCAAATTCCTCCTCGATCCGGATCGGGGGGAGTCCTGCAGGACATGTCACCAGCATGACTGACTCTTCTTCCATCTGGGATTCCTCCAAAGGATTCTGCAGCGCTACGCCTACTGCTGCTGCTGCTTTTGCTGCTGGGAGTCAGTCATCATCCCAGAGGGGAAGTCAGTCATTATCCCAGAGGGGAAGTCGTAAGACCGCTACCTCTTTTACTAAGCAATTGACCGTCCAACAGTCATTTGCCATGAGGATGAAGTACGACAGCAGTCATCCTATGGCAAAGTGGATAACTGCGGCCTTGACAGCTATGTTGGTGTTAGACGTGCGTCCGGTGTCCGCCATCAATGGAGTGGGATTTAAACGGTTGATGCAGGTATTGTGTCGCCGGTACCAAATCCCATCTAGATTCCACTTCACTAGGCAGGCGATACCCGCAATGTACAGGGAGGTCAGAAAAAGTGTCCTCAGTGCCCTGAAAAGTGTGCTGTCCTCTTAACTACGGACATGTGGACAAGTGGATCAGGGCAAACTATGGATTATATGACTGTGACAGCCCACTGGGTAGATGCATCGCTGTGGCCGGAGAGCCCGGCACACATGGTTAATGGCGTCTACAGCACTGAAGGGGTTAACTCTCCGTGCTTTGCCGTTATTCAGAACAAGGGCACTTGACATGTTTAAACTGTATGAGCAGCACTGAGCTGGGACAGGACCCCTTCTGCAGTGCTGATGTAAGTTGTAGCCTGCTGCTGGGCACCAGGCACTGAGCTGGGACAGGAACCCTCCTGCAGTGCTGATGTAAGTTGTAGCCTGCTGCTGGGCACCAGGCACTGAGCTGGGACAGGAACCCTCCTGCAGTGCTGATGTAAGTTGTAGCCTGCTGCTGGGCACAAGGCACTGAGCTGGGACAGGACCCTTCTGCAGTGCTGATGTAAGTTGTAGCCTGCTGCTGGCCACCAGGCACTGAGCTGGGACAGGACCCCTTCTGCAGTGCTGATGTAAGTTGTAGCCTGCTGCTGGGCACCAGGCACTGAGCTGGGACAGGACCCCTCCTGCAGTGCTGCTGTAAGTTGTAGCCTGCTGCTGGGCACCAGGCACTGAGCTGGGACAGGACCCCTGCTGCAGTGCTGCTGTAAGTTGTAGCCTGCTGCTGGGCACCAGGCACTGAGCTGGGACAGGACCCCTGCTGCAGTGCTGCTGTGAGGTGTAGCCTGCTGCTGGGCACCAGGCACACAGTATATGTATTTATATAACATATGAGCGGCACTGAGCTGGGACAGGACCCCTGCTGCAGTGCTGCTGTAAGTTGTAGCCTGCTGCTGGGCACCAGGCACTGAGCTGGGACAGGACCCCTTCTGCAGTGCTGATGTAAGTTGTAGCCTGCTGCTGGGCACCAGGCACTGAGCTGGGACAGGACCCCTCCTGCAGTGCTGCTGTAAGTTGTAGCCTGCTGCTGGGCACCAGGCACTGAGCTGGGACAGGACCCCTGCTGCAGTGCTGCTGTAAGTTGTAGCCTGCTGCTGGGCACCAGGCACTGAGCTGGGACAGGACCCCTTCTGCAGTGCTGATGTAAGTTGTAGCCTGCTGCTGGGCACCAGGCACTGAGCTGGGACAGGACCCCTTCTGCAGTGCTGCTGTAAGTTGTAGCCTGCTGCTGGGCACCAGGCACTGAGCTGGGACAGGACCCCTGCTGCAGTGCTGCTGTGAGGTGTAGCCTGCTGCTGGGCACCAGGCACACAGTATATGTATTTATATAACATATGAGCGGCACTGAGCTGGGACAGGACCCCTGCTGCAGTGCTGCTGTAAGTTGTAGCCTGCTGCTGGGCACCAGGCACTGAGCTGGGACAGGACCCCTTCTGCAGTGCTGATGTAAGTTGTAGCCTGCTGCTGGGCACCAGGCACTGAGCTGGGACAGGACCCCTTCTGCAGTGCTGATGTAAGTTGTAGCCTGCTGCTGGGCACCAGGCACTGAGCTGGGACAGGACCCCTTCTGCAGTGCTGATGTAAGTTGTAGCCTGCTGCTGGGCACCAGGCACTGAGCTGGGACAGGACCCCTTCTGCAGTGCTGATGTAAGTTGTAGCCTGCTGCTGGGCACCAGGCACAGATTATATGTACTTGTGAAATATATGTTTGGCACTGAGCTAGGACTGCATCATATATTGTGTACATTGTATTGAATATTAAGGAATGCATTCTGGACTTAAAATGCACTTTGTACCTTTCTGGAGGAAGGAATTTAGCAAATCTTGGTGACAGGGAGATGAAATGCTAAACAGCCTTCTCCTGTGAGTGACCAATACACAGCAGGTGGTGGGCTTTGTGTCTGAAGTCCTGTGTAAAGGTGTTAATGGGGAAACTTGTGTATGTGATGTGTCACTGAACCCATGTGTCGACGCACACACTCCAGCAGGTAGTACTCAGGTGCCAGCGTTACTACACGTGAAGTCAGTTCCGACACTGCCTGCATTAGTCAGGTGATTCCCCTGATCAGGCTGTTGCAGAAGCAGCTGGAGAAAGTGAAGGAGAAGCTAAAGCGGAGCGATTCCGCAAAGCATATCGCTCTTGTGGATGAAGCCCTCCATACGCTTTGCCAGGATACGAGGCTGGTCAGAGTCAGAGGAATACATTCTGACCACCGTGCTCAATCCTCGGTTTACAGCGTATGTTGTGTCTCTGTTTCCGGCGGACACAAGTCTACAAAGGTGCAAAGACCTGCTGGTCAGGAGATTGTCATCTGAAGGGGACCGTGACACGGCCCCAGCTCCTCCTTCATTTTCTCCCACACCTGTGCCTGTGAGGAAACAGCTGCGATTTCCCACACAACCCGCTGGTGGGGATGCAGGGCAGGCAGGAGGGAGTTTGGACATCTGGTCTGGACTCAAGGACCTGCCAACGATTGCTGACATGTCTACTGTCGGTGCATTGGATGCTGTCAACATTGAAAAAATGGTGGAGGATTACTTTGGTGACAGCATCCAAGTAGACATGTCAGACCGTCCTTACCTGTACTGGCAGGAAAAAAAAGGCAGTCTGGAAACCCCTGTACAAACTGGCTCTATTTTACCTGAGTTGTCCCCCCTCCAGTGTGTACTCCGAAAGAGTATTCAGTGCAGCAGGGAACCTGGTCAGTGAGTGGCGAAGGAGGTTGCTTCCGCAAAATGTGGAGAAGATGATGTTCATCAAAATGAATGATCAATTATTCAATGAAGACCAGGAATTGCCTCCAGAGATTATAACGGGACCTGTGATTGTGGAGTCCAACGGGGACGAATTGATAATCTGTGAGGATGACGAGTGACAATGACATCTTGTCTCTGTAGAGCCAGTTTATACAGGGAGAGATGAATTGCTATCATTTCAGCCACAGTTTTGTAGGCCCTGTCGCTGAAATGTTTGGTTTGTTAAAGTGTGCATGTCCTATTTGCGCAACATAAGGGTGGGTGGGAGGGCCCAAGGACAAAAATTCATCTTGCACCTCTTTTTTTGACCATTATGTGCTTTGTGGGGCCTAGTTTTCAAAACTGCCATCCTGTCTGCCGCTGCAGTGCCACTCCTAGATGATCCACGTGTTTGTGCCGCCCACTTGTGTGGCTTAGCATAGTTATCCAGCTACCTTGGTGCAACCTTTTGCCCTAAAACAATATTGTGAGGTGTTCAGAATAGACTGGAAAATGAGTGGAAATTAATCTTATTGAGGTTAATAAAAGTGTAGGCGCAAAAAAACACACCAAAATCTGTGTTTTTTTAGCAGTTTTTATGCTTTTTAAAAAAAAAGTCAGAACCCAAAACGTTGAGGGAGTGTTTTGGCAAAACCAAAAACCTGAAGGTAATCAGAACCCAAAATCCAAAACGTAAAAAGTGGCCAGTGCACATCCCAAATTTTAAGTTTAGAATGCATTCCTGCATCCTCAATACAATATACACAATATATGGTGCAGTCCCAGCTCAGTGCTGAACACACAGTTCATAAATGCATATACTTTGTGCCTTGTGCCCAGCAGCAAGCTTCACCTCACAGCAGCGCTGCAGGAGGGGTCCTGTCCCAGCTCAGTGCTGCTCATATGTTATATAAATACATATACTTTGTGCCTGGTGCCCAGCAGCAGGCTTCATCTCACATCAGCACTGCAGGAGGGGTCCTGTCCCAGCTCAGTGCTGCTCATATGTTATATAAATACATATACTGTGTGCCTGGTGCCCAGCAGCAGGCTTCACCTCACAGCAGCGCTGCAGGAGGGGTCCTGTCCCAGCTCAGTGCTGCTCATATGTTATATAAATACATATACTGTGTGCCTGGTGCCCAGCAGCAGGCTTCACCTCACAGCAGCAGGGGTCCTGTCCCAGCTCAGTGCCGCTCATATGTTATATAAATACATATACTGTGTGCCTGGTGCCCAGCAGCAGGCTTCACCTCACAGCAGCGCTGCAGGAGGGGGTCCTGTCCCAGCTCAGTGCCGCTCATATGTTATATAAATACATATACTGTGTGCCTGGTGCCCAGCAGCAGGCTTCACCTCACAGCAGCACTGCAGGAGGGGTCCTGTCCCAGCTCAGTGCCGCTCATATGTTATATAAATACATATACTGTGTGCCTGGTGCCCAGCAGCGGGCTTCCCATATCCAGGCGCTACAGCAATACATATAAAGGGGTGTCAGCGCAGGCGGGTTCTGTGTTCCCGGCTGTGACCGTGGTGGACCAGTGGAGGGCGCTGGAGAGCCAAAGGCAGAAGGTTTGATGTAGGACATACACGGGGAGATCAGGGCACAGCGAACCAGAGAGTTGACGGAGACCAGGAACAGGGGCGCGGAGTCTAACCTGCCAGCGGTATTCACCAGGGAGCCCCGCAAGGAACTTTGGACTTAGCTGCGTCTGACAGGCAGGTCGCGGCCCCCTGCCCTGGTCCTCTGGACGCAGGCAAGGGAGATGATACTGGAGGTAATAATGAAGAAGGAAAGGCAATCTGGAACCTGCGGAGGATTGCACAGGATGTCGACAACTGAGGTAGACTGTGGTGCCGACGGCTGGTAGATGGCTCAGGTATATGCTGGAGCAATAGGACGTAGGTGGCAAAGTCTCTATAGAGCACAGCAGCTGAATGTCGACGCTGGTGTCGACGGAGCCAGTCGCTAGTTCAGGACAAGATGGAGAATGTCGCTGAAAGGCTTGGAAGCCAATGGTGGTAATGGCGAGGCACCTGTACTCGACTGCAGAGGTGGAAAGGCAGGAGTCTTCTGGAGATGGATAACCCAGGAAGGTATAGCGGGTGCAGGTAACGCTGGAGAGAATCACAGGGGAGCCTGGAGATCTCGGAGTCTTGGGAACTTCTCTGTCACAGGAGAATACTGAGAGCAGGTAAGCAATTGTTCAAGACAAGGAAGGAAGGCCGCAGGCCGGCTTTATCCCCCTTGCTTGTCTGTGATTGGCTGCCAGCTGCAGCACCAATCAATGCTGGAAAAGGAGCACACACAGGGCCGGTGCAAGGTTTCTTGGCACCCTAGGCAAAACTTTTGCTTAACGCCGCCCCCCCCCCCCCCCACACACACACACACACACACACACACACACACACAATTTCCCAGTTAGTCAGGTGAAAGTGTGGTCTCATACATTTTCCTACCCAATTTGAGTGACACAGAAGGATGTTGTGGGTGCGGGAGTTATTAGTAGGGACTGTGTGGGGAAGTTGTAGTGACACATGGCAGCAGGGGGAGGTGGTGGGGTGATAGTAGTAGCAACTGGGTAGGGGTAGTTATATTGGCACATGGCATCTGTGGGAGATGGTGGGTGAGGGTGGTAGTAGTAAAGACATTGTGGCACATGGCACTTGGCAGGGGTGAGGGAGGTAATAAGGACTGTAGTGGCACATGGTAGCTGGGTGAGGGTAGTAGTAGGGACTGGGTGGAGGGTAGTTATAGTGGCACAGGGTATCTGGGGGAGCTGGTGAGGTAAGGGTGGGAGTAGTAGGGACTGGGTGGGGGTAGTTATAGTGGCACATGGTAGCTGGGGGAGCTGGTGAGGTAAGGGTGGGAGTAGTAGGGACTGGGTGGGGGTAGTTATAGTGGCACATGGTAGCTGGGGGAGCTGGTGAGGTAAGGGTGGGAGTAGTAGAAGGTACTGGATAGGAGTAGTAGTGGGGACACAGATCATCTGGATTTAGCATAGGCACACTCACACAGGATGATAGAGGAACCCACCTAAATCCACAACTCCCCATACAGCTGAGCACATTCGTCATTCTTATTTTGCTGTCTTGCACTGGGCACTGGGCAGCTCTTCTGCTTTCTCCCAGTCTGAGATGTCTCACGAACTTTGGGAGTAAGGGGTAGTCTGCAAACTACATGCCACTATTCAAGTGTATTCAACACTATTTGGATACACTTGGAAAGGGATATATAGTTTACATACCTTCCCTGGCTCCCAGCGTGAGATCTGAATGTAACCTGTCTGACCGACTGCAGCATGAGGGGGAGGGAGACACGCTGATGACTCCTGTTCCTGACTGCCTAATACTGGGGCATGCTGAACATACAGTATGTATTTCTATAGTGAATAATAGGAGGATCAGCACTAAAATGAAGAGGGGGGTGCCCTGTGTCCTCTTTACCCTGAAAGTTTCTAAAGCTTAATCAATGGCCACAGCATTTTGCCTGACAGCCGTGGAGTCAGCAGAGGAGCTTACCCGGCTGTCAGGATCAGCATACAGGACCTTGTCCCCGCGCTGCTGCTGCTGCCCAGCCCACCACACCACAAGAAAAACAAATAGCATTTTACCGATGACCAGGATGTAGTGGGGGGTTACTTACTGCTCCCTGCTGCTACCATCTATTTATGTCTTTTGGTTACTGTTCCCCAGCCGCCTTGCGTGGTCCTGCCGCTGAGAGACTTCTGCTGGCAAGGACTCAGGTACCGCTCCATGTAGCTGCCGTCAGCTGTATAGTGCTGCTCCAGGTGAGGCATGGGCTTCTTGCCGCCCCACAGAAAACCCGCAAAAATTTATTAAAAAAAATATAAAACCAGTGGTCAAGGGACCGGCTGCTGTTTTGGTGGTACACCAATTAAATGTTGGACTGAACAAGGGGCGCCCTCTAGCGGCCAGCGCCCTAGGCAGTTGCCTAAGCCTGCCTAGTGGTAGCTCCGGCCCTGAGCACACACCTTGATCCAGGTACAGGTGTGTGGGTCAGAGGTGACGTGGATGCGCAACAGGGATTGGTCTGGGGAATCAGCTGACCTGAGAGTGTCATGGCGGCACCCATGCTGCCCGGGAACGGCGTGCGCTTGGCAGGGAACCATGGCAACGAGCCGTGGGGACACAGGGGACATCACGCCACACATCAGAGGCCGTGCGGATGACAGGCCTCTCACGCAGTACGGACCATCGAGATGGTAATGAGCGATGTTTCCGATGGTGGGATCTGCGGTTTGTGACAGTACCCCCTCCTTTTAGGGTGGGCACCGAACACCCTTTGGGCTTGGAAGGATGTTCCTGATGGAACTTTTCCCTTAGACGAGGAGCATGAACGTCTTCAGCATTAGTCCAACTTCTCTCCTCAGGACCATATCCCTTCCAGTCAATGAGATACTGAAGGCGACCATAACGATGGCGAGAGTCCACGATCTTTTTTATCTCAAATTCAACTCCTCGCTCAGTTCTGACTTGTGGTAATACCGGGGACGAAGACTGGAAGCGATTAAGAATTAGAGGTCGTAGCAAAGAGATATGAAAGGAGTTGGGAATGCGCAAAGACTTGGGTAATTTTATTTTGTATGCTACCGAGTTGATCTTCTGTTTGACAATATATGGACCTATGAATCGGGGTGCAAATTTCATCGAGGGGACCCTCAGTCGTAGGTTTCGGGTAGAAAGCCATACTTTGTCACCAGGACGGAATTCTGGTACTGCACGCCTCTTACGATCTGCAAAGAACTTGTAACGAACCGAAGCTTTTTTCAGATTGAAGTGCACTTTTTTCCAAATCTGTGAAAAGTGTCTCAGGGCTGCGGTAGCTGCTGGCACTTCGATGGTTGCTAATGCCTCGAAGGTGGGTGGCCTGGGATGTTGGCCATAAACAATGAAGAAGGGGGAGTGACCTGTGGATGAATGGTACCTGTAGTTATGAGCAAACTCAGCCCAATGGAGTAGCTTGGACCAATCATCCTGGGAAGATGAGATGTACAGCCGTAGGAATGTCTCGAGGTCCTGATTGACTCTTTCTGTCTGGCCATTGGACTGCGGATGATAATTCAATTTAATTTGAAGGGCTGAAGACAGGGCTCTCCAAAAGCGTGCCACAAATTGCACTCCTCGGTCAGAGACGATTTCTGTAGGCAGGCCATGGCTTTTGAAGATGTGCTGCACGAATAACTGCGCCAAAGTAGGAGCGGAGGGTAACCCGGAGAGAGGTATGAATCGGGCCATCTTCGAAAAACGATCAACTACCACCCAGACGGTGTTGTATTCTTGGGACTTGGGTAACTCTGTGATGAAGTCCATTGAAATGTGCGTCCATGGACGCGTTGGGATAGATAAGGGGCAAAGTTTTCCAGCAGGAATTTGACGAGGGGTTTTATGCTGGGTACAGACAGTACACGATGCCACAAAGTCTTTGACGTCTTTTCTCATCTGGGGCCACCAGTAAGAACGTTGGAGGATTTCAAACGTGCCCTGAACGCCAGGGTGTCCGGAGAATAAGGACTTGTGAGCCCAGGACAGCAGTCTTGGGCGGAGCTCAGGGGGTACAAGAGTTTTGCCAGGAGGAGGTATCGGAGAAAGTTGCGTGGGAGCAAATGCGATGGGGTCAATGATGGGATGATTCTCGGGTACTAGAGGATCCTCTTCCATGGAGCGAGATAAGGCATCGGCCTTTACATTTTGAGAACCAGGACGGTACAAGATCTTGAAAGAAAATCTGGAAAAGAATAAAGACCACCGGGCCTGACGAGGATTCATACACTGAGCCGACTGCAAGTACAGGAGATTTTTATGATCAGTGTATATGATGACTGGAAACTTGGCGCCTTCCAGGAGATACCTCCATTCTTCGAGTGCTAATTTAATAGCCAGTAACTCCTGGTCGCCTATGGAATAATTTCTCTCTGCTGGTAAGAATTTGCGTGAGAAAAAACCACAGGGATGCTGTTTCCCATCCTCGGATGTCTGAGACAGTACTGCACCTACCCCTATGTTGGAGGCATCGACTTCTAGGGAAAAAGGTCGTTCCATATCAGGCTGGGACAGGATGGGTGCAGAGATGAATGACTGTTTCAGCAACTGGAATGCCGACAAGGCCTCTGGGGACCAGACAGGCGGGTTGCTACCCTTGCGGGTGAGAGCTGTAATAGGAGCAATCAGAGTGGAGAAACCCCGGATGAATTTTCGGTAATAGTTGGCGAAGCCAATAAAGCGTTGTACGGCTTTCAATGTAGTGGGTTGAGACCACCCAGTGATGGCTTCCAATTTCTCGGGGTCCATGCTCAATTGTGACCCGGAAATTAGGTATCCTAGAAATGGGACTGAGGGTACCTCAAATGTGCATTTGGAGATCTTGCCGTAGAGTCGATTTTTTCTGAGACGGAGGAGGACCTCTTTGACTTGGGAACGGTGTGAATGTAAGTCTCTGGAGAATATTAGAATGTCATCCAAATAGACCACAAGACAGACGTACAGCATGTCGCGGAAGATCTCATTAACGAATTGTTGAAAGACAGCTGGGGCATTGCAGAGGCCGAAGGGCATCACTAAATACTCGTAGTGACCATCCCTCGTATTGAATGCAGTCTTCCACTCATCACCCTTGCGGATACGTATCAAGTTGTATGCCCCACGGAGGTCCAGCTTGGTGAAGACGGTGGCACCTTTCACTCGATCGAATAATTCTGTGATCAAGGGGAGCGGATAGCTGTTTTTGACTGTGATGTTATTTAACCCTCTGTAATCAATACAAGGTCGCAGACCACCATCTTTTTTTTTTACAAAAAAGAATCCTGCGCCCGCTGGGGACTTTGAGGGCCTGATGAAGCCTTTCTGTAAGTTCTCACGAATATATGTAGACATGGCTTGAGTCTCAGGGACCGATAGGGGGTATGTACGTCCCTTGGGAGGAGTCTTTCCAGGGAGGAGGTCAATTGGACAATCCCACTGACGGTGGGGTGGCAGTGTGTCGGCTGATTGTTCACAGAACACATCAGCAAAGTCTCTGTAAACTTCGGGGAGACCAGGCACAGAGGTGGCCACGGCAGAGCGCACAGGTATCACAGGGTTAATGCAATGCTGATGACTCCATTGCTCTAATTGTAAAAGCGACCAGTTGATGGTGGGGTTGTGGAGCCTGAGCCAGGGAAGGCCCAATACAATATCATAAGATGCTTTAGGAATGACAAAAAATTTAATGTGCTCTTGATGTAATGTGCCCACTTTCAGCAGAACCGGTTCGGTACTGGCACGTACCTCACTGCCCGGAATTTTACTGCCATCCACTGCTGTGACAATGAGATGAGGATGTAGAGGCATCACGGGAATTTGTAACTTGGTAACAAGATGCTGAGAAATGAAATTTCCTGCCGACCCCGGAGTCGACCAAAGCGGAGCTTGATCTGAGTCCAGCAGGGGTCTCTAAGGACACTGGAAGGGTAAAGTCAGTACAGGGAGGAGACTTTGAGACATGACCTAACCTAACTCCTCCGTTACAGGTTAGGCCCTGGAGTTTCCCGAACGCTCGGGACAATCATTGATGAAGTGACTGGGAGCAGCACAGTAAATGCAGAGTTTGTTGCGCTGTCGACGGGAACGCTCCTCAGGAGTCAGGCGTGATCTACCTATTTGCATTGGTTCTTCACTCGCAGGGGACTCTGAGCGTACTCGAGGAGTAAACTTGGGAATTAACTTCTTTTGTTTCTCTAGACCTCTTTCTCTGAGGCGGAGATCAATCTTTACACACAGGGAGATTAAGTCTTCCAAGGAATCAGGAAGATCGCGGGTGGCCAGTTCGTCTTTAATGCGGTCTGATACCCCTAGCCAGAACGCGGCTGTCAGGGCTTCGTTATTCCATTGTAACTCAGAGGCCAAAGTCTGGAACTGGATCACATATTGTCCCATGGATCGGGACCCTTGTTTGACCCGTAGTAAATCTGTGGATGCTGAAGTAGAGCGACCAGGTACATCAAATATACGGCGGAAAGTCTGTAGGAATTTGCCATAGTCTGACAACAGGGGATCAGATCTCTCCCATAACGGTGATACCCAATTGAGGGCGGAGCCAGTTAGCAAAGAAACCATGTAGGCTATCTTAATTCTGGAGGTAGGGAAATTGTGTGGAAGAAGTTCAAACTGGATCTGACACTGGTTGATAAACCCCGGCAGAGTTTTGGATCGCCGTCATATTTGCTGGGAACAGGTAGCTGGAGACGGGAAGGTAAAGCAGCGGGTGGAGATAGATTCCCCTGGGTAGTTGACACAGGAGTCGGCAATGACTGCTGCAATGTGTCCAAACGATTGGATACTTCTTGAAGGAATTTTATCACTCGCTGCTGCGTGGCTTCTTGAGTCTCTATTCGGGCGGTAACATTTTGAATGACCGCTGGTCCCACACTGGGGTCTTGAGCCGAGTCCATCGGTCTTGAACAAACTGTCAGCGCAGGCGGGTTCTGTGTTCCCGGCTGTGACCGTGGTGGACCAGTGAAGGGCGCTGGAGAGCCAAAGGCAGAAGGTTTGATGTAGGACATACACGGGGAGATCAGGGCACAGCGAACCAGAGAGTTGACGGAGACCAGGAACAGGGGCGCGGAGTCTAACCTGCCAGCGGTATTCACCAGGGAGCCCCGCAAGGAACTTTGGACTTAGCTGCGTCTGACAGGCAGGTCGCGGCCCCCTGCCCTGGTCCTCTGGACGCAGGCAAGGGAGATGATACTGGAGGTAATAATGAAGAAGGAAAGGCAATCTGGAACCTGCGGAGGATTGCACAGGATGTCGACAACTGAGGTAGACTGTGGTGCCGACAATGGTGCCGACGGCTGGTAGATGGCTCAGGTATATGCTGGAGCAATAGGACGTAGGTGGCAAAGTCTCTATAGAGCACAGCAGCTGAATGTCGACGCTAGTGTCGACGGAGCTAGTCGCTAGTTCAGGACAAGATGGAGAATGTCGCTGAAAGGCTTGGAAGCCAATGGTGGTAATGGCGAGGCACCTGTACTCGACTGCAGAGGTGGAAAGGCAGGAGTCTTCTGGAGATGGATAACCCAGGAAGGTATAGCGGGTGCAGGTAACGCTGGAGAGAATCACAGGGGAGCCTGGAGATCTCGGAGTCTTGGGAACTTCTCTGTCACAGGAGAATACTGAGAGCAGGTAAGCAATTGTTCAAGACAAGGAAGGAAGGCTGCAGGCCGGCTTTATCCCCCTTGCTTGTCTGTGATTGGCTGCCAGCTGCAGCACCAATCAATGCTGGAAAAGGAGCACACACCTTGATCCAGGTACAGGTGTGTGGGTCAGAGGTGACGTGGATGCGCAGCAGGGATTGGTCTGGGGAATCAGCTGACCTGAGAGTGTCATGGCGGCACCCATGCTGCCCGGGAACGGCGTGCGCTTGGCAGGGAACCATGGCAACGAGCCGTGGGGACACAGGGGACATCATGCCACACATCAGAGGCCGTGCGGATGACAGGCCTCTCACGCAGTACGGACCATCGAGATGGTAATGAGCGATGTTTCCGATGGTGGGATCTGCGGTTTGTGACGGGGAAATTTAGTAAGATGAATTCGTAAAAAAAAATCGTATTTTCATAGGAAAATACGATTTTTTGGTGTATTCGTATTTTTGGCATTTAATAAAATAAGATTTTTCATATTCGTATTGATGGGACATTCGTATTTGTATTTACAAATACAAATGAATACACCATCGATAGAATATGACTAAGAATCACCATTCAAAAGAATGGTGATTCCAGATTTACTAAGCGGCCGTATTTTCCTGTCATATTTGGCAGAAGCCTGCATGGATCAGTCCGATCCGTGCAGGCTTCAGTGTAAAAAAAATAGAAAAATAAATAAAAAATAAAAAAGCGCCATGGGGTGCCCCCACACCCGTAACCAGCACCAGGCTGAAAGAGCCGGGGCTGGTAATAAAAAATCAGGAAACCCGGCAAATAGGGGTTCCCCGATTTTTTAAAACCAGCCCCAGGCTCCAGGGCCGGTACGGGTTCCCAAAATATGGGGGACAAAATAAGTAGGGGTCCCCCGTATTTTAAGAACCAGCCCCAGGCCCAACCAGCCAGCAGGGTAATGTCACAGCCGGGGGACACTTATTATATAACGTCCCGCGGCCAAAACATTAACCTTACCGACCAGTCAGCCTGGCCAGGGGCCCTGGGGGAGTGGGGTCCCCCCTCCAGGAATAACCTGACCAGGCTGAAGCCTGGTGCTAACCCCAGTGACCCTGGGCTGTGGTCATCGAGCTGATTAAGTGTAAAAAGACTATTGTCTAAAACTGTGGAACAGTGAGTCCC
Source organism: Crinia signifera (assembly GCF_055691185.1). Classification (NCBI taxonomy): domain Eukaryota; kingdom Metazoa; phylum Chordata; class Amphibia; order Anura; family Myobatrachidae; genus Crinia; species Crinia signifera. The sequence continues at coordinate 3,489,511 of NC_139217.1, forward strand.
AGCAAGCCTCCCCCGCATGCTGGGACTTGGAGAACCACAAGTCCCAGTATGCGGGGCATTAAAGGGCCCGCTGGCACTTGTAGTTCCACAGTAATAGAAATAGTTAAATAACACACAATGTCACATGTAAAATAAAACTTTAATACATCCAAAGCCCACACATACTGATACTTACCTATCTTGAGCCCGTAGGTAGGTCCCCGGGTCCGGTGTCCTGATGTCCTGGGGCTCCAGGGTCCGACTCCGGTGTCCTGGGGTCAGCTGAAATCCATTGGCTACCTGTGGAAGTAAATTCTATTTACGGGTCTCCTCCAGCATAGATCTGTCCTCTTCTCTCCTGCAGTAGTCCTCCGGTACTTGGCAAAAAAACAAAAAACTGAAACCCGGTACCATCGCAACAGGAGAAGCGCCGAAGGTTCATCTTCAGCGCTTCTCCTCCGAATGATTCTATTGACCGCCTAGTGGCCAATCAGGACCAATGAAATTCGGCTCCTGATTGATTATATAATAAGTGCCCCCGGCTGTGACATTACCCTGCTGGCTGGTTGGGCATGGGGCTGGTTCTTAAAATACGGGGGACCTCTATTCATTTTGTCCCCTGTATTTTCGGAACCAGACCCGGCCCTGGAGCCTGGGGCTGGTGTTTAAAAGTCAGCGGAGCTCTACGCATTTTTTCCCCTGATTTTTTATGACCAGCCCCGGCTCTTTGAGCCTGGTGCTGGTTACGGCCGTGGGGGGGGGACCCCACGCCATTTATTTTATTTTTTTTCTATTTTTTTTTACACATTGCAGCCTGCATGGATCTGACTGATCTGTGCAGACTGCCTATACGAATTTGTATTAGCGGACGTATATATGGCTGCTTATACGAATCAATACAACATCTGAGGTTTACAAAGCAGTCGTATCTGACTGCTTTGTAAAGTATCCTCCGGAACACGAATTTGCATATGGCTGAAACAGCCATATGCAGTCATATTCATATATATATATATATAGTATTCGTATTCTTAGTAAATTTCCCCCTAAATGTTTAAAACATTTTAAACCTGTAAAGTGCCCTTGTCCAAAATGGCACAGTGGCACGGAGGGTTAACCCCTCCAGTGCCGTGGCAGCCATTACTCACATGTGCCGGGGTCTCCGGCCACACTCCCTCTTCCTGTAGATCTATCCCATACTCATTAGGTTCTCATGGGCGCCGCACTAGCTTGCTAGCTGGATTGCGAAGTTGACTAGGAGCAATAGTGCTGTAGTGGCCCCGGCATTAGCGGCTGTGGGTAGTCCGCTGGGGTTCCAAGGTTTGCGTAGAAGTGCATTCTTTCTCTGACTGATGAAGAGAGGTTTGACTTCAGCCATGAAGCAGTGCGGAGGTGCAGAGGATGCGTATTGCTGTTATGATTTGTGGTTGGCTGTTATGCCTTTTGGGGTAAAGGATTGTCACGGACCCACCTGGTCCACCTTGATACATCAATCTGAGCAGCTTCAGCCGTGACTGGGGTTCACTTTGGACACACGAGTCCCCTCTATGAGGTACACTGCCACCAGCAGGCTTGATTTAGCGCTTTCAACTTTGCGCAAGGTACGCCTCACTCGCACCTGACCACACAATACAGTGTAAAACAAAGTAACATTGTAGCGTTCTCTTCTGGCATAAAGGGTCCTAAGAACACAGAATCAGAAACTGAAAATATGTATTATTTATTCCTAGAAATACTACAGAGCTTTAAGTGATAAAAATGGTTACAAGATATTACAGTGATTTTAGAAGCACACACAAGATACAACTCAAATAAAATAAAAGGGAAAAAGGACAGGACGGTATCTTACTCCCAAGTACTCATTCTGTAGTGGGGGGTCTCCACAAGAAATCTCCGGTCGCTTCCAGCTAGCTTGCTGTTCCCCCAAGAAGTAACACTGAAATATTGACAAGAGAAACAGTTATATCTGCAGTCTCCCTCATCCCTCCCACCCTTGGAATTTTGACCCTTTCCTTGCTGGTCACTAGGGAATGTCCCTGGATGATTGAAGAATTGGTCCACTGCTTTGAAGTTTTTTGTCTAACCCCCAATCTGGTTTATGAGGGGTCTCCGATCTTATCTGAAATCCTAACTTCAGAGAATTCTACAGATGGTCACTCTGAGGGAATGTCCACAGTGCTTACACTCTGCAGGGGTCACATTAAGGTTACGCACATACTACATGACATTCCCTGATCTCACACATAATAATAGCAGACATGATTGTACAAACAATACCAGAAATACATTGATCTTACACCTAATAATAACAGGAGGCATGCTTTATTTGATCCATCACCTGATCGGATCCTGACAAGGATGTGGAGATTTGGATTGAGGTTTAGCAGCAATGTAAGGCCCCTACTAATAGTGGCAAACTCCACATCTTCCCACCTTTGGATATTCTGAACCGCTTCTACATTATCCGGGACTATGATATACCTGTAAGAGCCGGATGAAACTGATTTGGTAACAAAACTTCCCTTTGGCACAGAGAATAACCTCACTTCTCCCTGCATCCAGGAAAGTTGATCACAAAAGCGACAATGGGGTTATTCAGTATTGCTTGTAGATCTGCAAAAATCGCAGATTCGTTTGTGAAAGGCTGTGGTCGCAGTGCTCAAAATGCAAATTGCAATTTGCGGAGTTACGGGGCGTTTGCGGAGTAGCGACTATATCTGTGATCCCGGAGCAGACATTTTAGTGTGGATTGGGGGGGGGGGGGGAAACGTATGGCGGCTGGGAAACATCAGATGCAACAGCTGTTACTGAGTAAATGGCCAGCCTGCGCCAGGCATTACAGCTACCGGTAACACAGGCGCCCTTCCCGGTATACCGGAGCGCATGCAAAAATAGCAATGCGCCACAGAATCTTGCAGGCACATGATGGAAATGGACCTGCCGTGCGGGGTGACCTTGCCCTGTGCTGGGCGGCCTGGAGTTACAACTCAGACTGCAGCACATTAATCGGTGAAGCAGCTCTATGGGATTCGCCAATACTCCCGTATATTTGTGGACTTTGGGTGAATTTGATAATTATTTATCTGTTCCTCTTTGTTTCAGATTCGGGACAGGTGAGAAACGCAGTGTTCCAGGCCAACACAGATATAGAGAGTCTCTATGGCTTCCTCTTGGAGCTCACCGCAGCAGTCATCCCCTACTGTGGTAAGGGGATATAACCTCACCAGCCTATACATTCCCAGCTTCTCCCCAGGGCAGGCACTAGCTGGTGCTAGTCCCACACGGTGATGGCCAGTGATTTATTGCTACACCCCACTGTGCCCAGCTCACATGTACAAAGCATGACAGGTGGAATAGGGAGGAGAAAAGGAGACCAATGGGGTTAGTAAAACGTCCTGTAATCTATGCAAACCAATAGTGTCAGTGTGGCCAGCTGTGGGTCCCATCCGGCTGTGGGATCTCTGGTGAGGGGAGTCAGCCGCAGCTTTGTACCTTTGCCTCATGGGTCCCATCCGGCTGTAGGTTCTCTGGTCAGGGGAGACAGCCACAGCTTTGTACCTTTGCCTCATGGGTCCCATCTGCCTGTGGGTCTCTGGTCAGGTGATACAGCTGCAGCTTTGTACCTCTGCCTCATGGGTCCCATCCGGCTGTGGGGTCTCTGGTCAGTGGAGACAGCCGCAGCTTTGTACCTCTGCCTCATGGGTCCCATCCGGCTGTAGGTTCTCTGGTCAGAGGAGACAGCCGCAGCTTTGTACCTCTGCCTCATGTGTCCCATCCGGCTGTGGGTCTCTGGTCAGGGTAGACAGCCGCAGCTTTGTACCTCTACCTCATGGGTCCCATCCGGCTGTGTGTTCTCTGGTCAGGGGAGACAGCCGCAGCTTTGTACCTCTGCCTCATGGGTCCCATCCGGCTGTGGGTTCTCTGGTCAGGGGGGACAGCCGCAGCTTTGTACCTCTGCCTCATGGGTCCCATCCGCCTCTGGGGTCTCTGGTCAGGGGGGACAGCCGCAGCTTTGTACCTCTGCCTCATGGGTCCCATCCGGCTATGGGTTCTGTGGTCAGGGGAGACAGCCGCAGCTTTGTACCTCTGCCTCATGGGCCCCATCCGGCTATGGGTTCTCTGGTCAGGGGAGACAGCCGCAGTTTTGTACCTCTACCTCATGGGTCCCTTCTGGCTGTGGGTTCTCTGGTGAGGGGAGACAGACGTAGCTTTGTACCTCTACCTCATGGGTCCCATCCGGCTGTGGGTCTCTGGTCAGAGGAGACAGCCGCAGCTTTGTACCTTTGCCTCATGGGTCCCATCCGGCTGTGGGTCTCTGGTCAGGGGAGACAGCCGCAGCTTTGTACCTCTACCTCATGGGTCCCATCCGGCTGTGGGTCTCTGGTCAGGGGAGACAGCTGCAGCTTTGTACCTCTGCCTCATGGGTCCCATCCGGCTGTGGGTTCTCTGGTCAGGGGAGACAGCCGCAGCTTTGTACCTCTGCCTCATGGGTCCCATCCGGCTGTGGGTTCTCTGGTCAGGGGAGACAGCTGCAGCTTTGTACCTCTGCCTCATGGGTCCCATCCGGCTGTGGGTCTCTGGTCAGGGGAAACAGCCGCAGCTTTGTACCTCTGCCTCATGGGTCCCTTCCGGCTGTGGGATCTCTGGTCAGGGGAGACAGCCGCAGCTTTGTACCTCTACCTCATGGGCCCCATCCGGCTGTGGGTCTCTGGTCAGGGGAAACAGCCGCAGCTTTGTACCTCTGCCTCATGGGTCCCTTCCGGCTGTGGGATCTCTGGTCAGGGGAGACAGCCGCAGCTTTGTATATCTGCCTCATGGGCCCCATCCGGCTGTGGGTTCTCTGGTCAGGGGAGACAGCCGCAGCTTTGTACCTCTGCCTCATGGGCCCCATCCGGCTGTGGGTCTCTGGTCAGGGGAGACAGCCGCATTTTTGTACCTCTGCCTCATGGGTCCCATCCGGCTGTGGGTTCTCTGGTCAGGGGAGACAGCTGCAGCTTTGTACCTCTGTCTCATGGGTCCCATCCGGCTGTGGGTCTCTGGTCAGGGGAGACAGCGCAGCTTTGTACCTCTGCCTCATGGGCCCCATCCGGCTGTGGGTCTCTGGTCAGGGGAGACAGCGCAGCTTTGTACCTCTGCCTCATGGGTCCCATCCGGCTGTGGGTTCTCTGGTCAGGGGGGACAGCCGCAGCTTTGTACCTCTGCCTCATGGGTCCCATCCGCCTCTGGGGTCTCTGGTCAGGGGAGACAGCCGCAGCTTTGTACCTCTGCCTCATGGGTCCCATCCGGCTGTGGGTCTCTGGTCAGGGGAGACAGCGCAGCTTTGTACCTCTGCCTCATGGGCCCCATCCGGCTGTGGGTCTCTGGTCAGGGGAGACAGCGCAGCTTTGTACCTCTGCCTCATGGGTCCCATCCGGCTGTGGGTTCTCTGGTCAGGGGGGACAGCCGCAGCTTTGTACCTCTGCCTCATGGGTCCCATCCGCCTCTGGGGTCTCTGGTCAGGGGAGACAGCCGCAGCTTTGTACCTTTGCCTCATGGGTCCCATCCGGCTGGGGGTCTCTGGTCAGGGGAGACAGCTGCAGCTTTGTACCTCTGCCTCATGGGTCCCATCCGGCTGTGGGTTCTCTGGTCAGGGGAGACAGCCGCAGCTTTGTACCTCTGCCTCATGGGTCCCATCCGGCTGTGGGTTCTCTGGTCAGGGAGACAGCTGCAGCTTTGTACCTCTGCCTCATGGGTCCCATCCGGCTGTGGGTCTCTGGTCAGGGGAAACAGCCGCAGCTTTGTACCTCTGCCTCATGGGTCCCATCCGGCTGTGGGTCTCTGGTCAGGGGAGACAGCGCAGCTTTGTACCTCTGCCTCATGGGCCCCATCCGGCTGTGGGTCTCTGGTCAGGGGAGACAGCGCAGCTTTGTACCTCTGCCTCATGGGTCCCATCCGGCTGTGGGTTCTATGGTCAGGGGGGACAGCCGCAGCTTTGTACCTCTGCCTCATGGGTCCCATCCGCCTCTGGGGTCTCTGGTCAGGGGGGACAGCCGCAGCTTTGTACCTCTACCTCATGGGTCCCATCTGGCTGTGGGTTCTCTGGTCAGGGGAGACAGCCGCAGCTTTGTACCTCTGCCTCATGGGTCCCATTCGGCTGTGGGTTCTCTGGTCAGGGGAGACAGCCGCAGCTTTGTACCTCTGCCTCATGGGTCCCATCTGCCTGTGGGTCTCTGGTCAGGTGATACAGCTGCAGCTTTGTACCTCTACCTCATGGGTCCCATCTGGCTGTGGGTTCTCTGGTCTGGGGAGACAGCCGCAGCTTGTACCTCTGCCTCATGGGTCCCATCTGGCTGTGGGTTCTCTGGTCAGGGGAGACAGCTGCAGCTTTGTACCTCTGACTCATGGGCCCCATCCGGCTGTGGGTTCTCTGGTCAGGGGAGACAGCTGCAGCTTTGTACCTCTGCCTCATGGGCCCCATCCGGCTGTGGGTTCTCTGGTCAGGGGAGACAGCTGCAGCTTTGTACCTTTGCCTCATGGGTCCCACCCGGCTGTGGGTTCTCTGGTCAGAGGAGACAACCGCAGCTTTGTACCTCTGCCTCATGGGTCCCATCTGGCTGTGGGTTCTTTGGTCAGGGGAGACAGCTGCAGCTTTGTACCTCTGCCTCATGGGTCCCACCTGGCTGTGGGTTCTCTGGTCAGGGGAGACAGCCATAGCTTTGTACCTCTGCCTCATGGGTCCCATCCGGCTGTGGGTCTCTGGTCAGGTGATACAGCCGCAGTTTTGTACCTGTGCCGCATGGGTCCCATCCGGCTGTGGGTTCTCTGGTCAGGTGATACAGCTGCAGCTTTGAACCTCTGCCTCATGGGTCCCTTCCGGTTGTGGGTTCTCTGGTCAGGGGAGACAGCCGCAGCTTTGTACCTCTGCCTCATGTGTCCCATCCGGCTATGGGTCTCTGGTCAGGGTAGACAGCCGCAGCTTTGTACCTCTGCCTCATGGGTCCCATCCGGCTGTGGGTCTCTGGTCAGGTGATACAGCCGCAGTTTTGTACCTGTGCCGCATGGGTCCCATCCGGCTGTGGGTCTCTGGTCAGGGGAGACAGCCGCAGCTTTGTACCTCTGCCTCATGGGTCCCATCTGGCTGTGGGTTCTCTGGTCAGGGGAGACAGCTGCAGCTTTGTACCTCTGACTCATGGGCCCCATCCGGCTGTGGGTTCTCTGGTCAGGGGAGACAGCTGCAGCTTTGTACCTCTGCCTCATGGGCCCCATCCGGCTGTGGGTTCTCTGGTCAGGGGAGACAGCTGCAGCTTTGTACCTTTGCCTCATGGGTCCCACCCGGCTGTGGGTTCTCTGGTCAGAGGAGACAACCGCAGCTTTGTACCTCTGCCTCATGGGTCCCATCTGGCTGTGGGTTCTTTGGTCAGGGGAGACAGCTGCAGCTTTGTACCTCTGCCTCATGGGTCCCACCTGGCTGTGGGTTCTCTGGTCAGGGGAGACAGCCATAGCTTTGTACCTCTGCCTCATGGGTCCCATCCGGCTGTGGGTCTCTGGTCAGGTGATACAGCCGCAGTTTTGTACCTGTGCCGCATGGGTCCCATCCGGCTGTGGGTTCTCTGGTCAGGTGATACAGCTGCAGCTTTGAACCTCTGCCTCATGGGTCCCTTCCGGTTGTGGGTTCTCTGGTCAGGGGAGACAGCCGCAGCTTTGTACCTCTGCCTCATGTGTCCCATCCGGCTATGGGTCTCTGGTCAGGGTAGACAGCCGCAGCTTTGTACCTCTGCCTCATGGGTCCCATCCGGCTGTGGGTCTCTGGTCAGGTGATACAGCCGCAGTTTTGTACCTGTGCCGCATGGGTCCCATCCGGCTGTGGGTCTCTGGTCAGGGGAGACAGCCGCAGCTTTGTACCTCTGCCTCATGGGTCCCATCCGGCTGTGGGTTCTCTGGTCAGGGTAGACAGCCGCAGCTTTGTACCTCTGCCTCATGGGTTCCTTCCGGCTGTGGGTCTCTGGTCATTGGAGACAGCCGCAGCTTTGTACCTCTACCTCATGGGTCCCATCCTCCTGTTGGTTCTCTGGTCAGGGGAGACAGCCGCAGCTTTGTACCTCTGTCTCATGGGTCCCATCTGGCTGTGGGTTCTCTGGTCAGGGGAGACAGCCACAGCTTTGTACCTCTACCTCATGGGTCCCATCCTCCTGTTGGTTCTCTGGTCAGGTGATACAGCCGCAGCTTCGTACCTCTGCCTCATGGGTCCCATCCGGCTGTGGGTTCTCTGGTCAGGTGATACAGCCGCAGCTTGTACCTCTGCCTCATGGGTCCCATCCGGCTGTGGGTTCTCTGGTCAGGGGAGACAGCCGCAGCTTTGTACCTCTACCTCATGGGTCCCATCCTCCTGTTGGTTCTCTGGTCAGGTGATACAGCCGCAGCTTCGTACCTCTGCCTCATGGGTCCCATCCGGCTGTAGGTTGTCTGGTCAGGGTAGACAGCCGCAGCTTTGTACCTCTACCTCATGGGTCCCATCCGGCTGTGGGTTCTCTGGTCAGGGTAGACAGCCGCAGCTTCGTACCTCTGCCTCATGGGTCCCATCCGGCTGTGGGTCCCTGGTCAGGGGAGACAGCGCAGCTTTGTACCTCTGTCTCATGGGTCCCATCCTCCTGTAGGTTCTCTGGTCAGGGGAGACAGCCGCAGCATTGTATATCTGCCTCATGGGTCCCATCCGGCTGTGGGTTCTCTGGTCTGGGGAGACAGCCGCAGCTTTGTACCTCTACCTCATGGGTCCCATCCGGCTGTGGGTTCTCTGGTCAGGGGAGACAGCCGCAGCTTCGTACCTCTGCCTCATGGGTCCCATCCGGCTGTGGGTTGTCTGGTCAGGGTAGACAGCCGCAGCTTTGTACCTCTACCTAATGGGTCCCATCCGGCTGTGGGTTCTCTGGTCAGGGGAGACAGCCGCAGCTTTGTACCTCTACCTCATGGGTCCCATCCGGCTGTGGGTTCTCTGGTCAGGGGAGACAGCCGCAGCTTTGTACCTATGCCTCATGGGTCCCATCCAGCTGTGAGTTCTCTGGTCAGGGGGGACAGCCGCAGCTTTGTACCTCTGCCTCATGGGTCCCATCTGCCTCTGGGTGTCTCTGGTCAGGGGAGACAGCCGCAGCTTTATACCTTTGCCTCATGGGTCCCACCCGGCTGTGGGTTCTCTGGTCAGAGGAGACAACCGCAGCTTTGTACCTCTGCCTCATGGGTCCCATCCAGCTGTGGGTTCTCTGGTCAGGGGAGACAGCCGCAGCTTTGTACTTCTGCCTCATGGGTCCCATCCGGCTGTGGGTTCTCTGGTCAGGGGAGACAGCCACAGCTTTGTACCTCTACCTCATGGGTCCCATCCGGCTGTGGGTTCTCTGGTCAGGGGAGACAGCCGCAGCTTTGTACTTCTGCCTCATGGGTCCCATCCGGCTGTAGGTTCTCTGGTCAGAGGAGACAACCGCAGCTTTGTACCTCTGCCTCATGGGTCCCATCCAGCTGTGGGTTCTCTGGTCAGGGGAGACAGCTGCAGTTTTGTACCTCTACCTCATGGGTCCCATCTGCCTGTGGGTTCTCTGGTCAGGTGATACAGCCGCAGCTTTGTACCTCTACCTCATGGGTCCCATCCGGCTGTAGGTTCTCTGGTCAGAGGAGACAGCCGCAGCTTTGTACCTCTGCCTCATGGGTCCCATCCGGCTGTAGGTTCTCTGGTCAGAGGAGACAGCCGCAGCTTTGTACCTCTGCCTCATGGGTCCCATCCAGCTGTGGGTTCTCTGGTCAGGGGAGACAGCTGCAGTTTTGTACCTCTACCTCATGGGTCCCATCTGCCTGTGGGTTCTCTGGTCAGGTGATACAGCCGCAGCTTTGTACCTCTACCTCATGGGTCCCATCCGGCTGTAGGTTCTCTGGTCAGGGGAGACAGCCGCAGCCTTGTACCTCTGCCTCATGGGTCCCATCCGGCTGTAGGTTCTCTGGTCAGGGGAGGCAGCCGCAGCTTTGTACCTCTGTCTCATGGGTCCTATCCGGCTGTGGGTTCTCTGGTCAGGGGAGACAGCCACAGCTTTGTACCTCTACCTCATGGGTCCCATCCGGCTGTGGGTTCTCTGGTCAGGGAAGACAGCCACAGCTTTATACCTCTACCTCATGGGTCCCATCTGCCTGTGGGTTCTCTGGTTAGGGGAGACAGCCACAGCTTGTACCTCTGCCTCATGGGTCCCTTCCGGCTGTGGGTTCTCTGGTCAGGGGAGACAGCCGCAGCTTTGTACCTCTGCCTCATGGGTCCCATCCGGTTGTAGGTTCTCTGGTTAGGGGAGACAGCCACAGCTTTGTACCTTTGTGTCATGGGTCCCATCCGGCTGTGGGTTCTCTGGTCAGGGGAGACAGCCGCAGCTTTGTACCTCTGCCTCATGGGTCCCATCCGGCTGTGGGATCTCTGGACAGGGGAGACAGCCGCAGATTTGTACCTCTACCTCATGGGTCCCATCCGGCTGTGAGTTCTCTGGTCAGGGGAGACAGCCGCAGCTTTGTACCTCTACCTCATGGGTCCCATCCGACTGTGGGTTCTCAGGTCAGGGGAGACAGCCACAGCTTGTACCTTTGCCTCATGGGTCCCTTCCGGCTGTGGGTTCTCTGGTCAGGGGAGACAGCTGCAGCTTTGTTCCTCTGCCTCATGGGTCCCATCCGGCTGTGGGTCTCTGGTCAGGGGAGACAGCTGCAGCTTTGTACCTCTGTCTCATGGGTCCCATCCGGCTGTGGGTTCTCTGGTCAGGGGAGACAGACGCAGCTTGTACCGCAAACTCATGGGTCCCATCTGCCTGTGGGTTCTCTGGTCAGGGGAGACAGCCGCAGCTTTGTACCTCTACCTCATGGGTCCCATCCTGCTGTAGGTTCTCTGGTCAGAGGAGACAGCCGCAGCTTTGTACAGTACCTCTACCTCATGGGTCCAATCCGGCTCTGGGTTCTTTGGTCAGGGGAGACAGATGTAGCTTTGTACCTCTGTCTCATGGGTCCCATCTGGCTGTGGGTTCTCTGGTCACGGGAGACAGCCGCAGCTTTGTACCTCTGTCTCATGGGTCCCATCCGGCTGTGGGTTCTCTGGTCAGTGGAGACAGCCACAGCTTGTACCTCTGCCTCATGGGTCCCATCTGCCTGTGGGTTCTCTGGTCAGGGGAGACAGCCACAGCTTTGTACCTCTGCCTCATGGGTCCCATCCGGCTGTGGGTCTCTGGTCAGGGGAGACAGCCGCAGCTTGTACCTCTACCACATGGGTCCCATCCGGCGGTGGGTCTCTGGTCAGGGGAGACAGCTGCAGCTTTGTACCTCTACCTCATGGGTCCCATCCGACTGTGGGTTCTCTGGTCAGGGGAGACAGCCACAGCTTGTACCTCTGCCTCATGGGTCCCATTCGGCTGTAGGTTCTCTGGTCAAGGGAGACAGCCGCAGCTTTGTACCTCTTCCTCATGGGTCCCATCCGGCTGTGGGTCTCTGGTCAGGGGAGACAGCCGCAGCTTTGTACCTCTGCCTCATGGGTCCCATCCGGCTGTAGGTTCTCTGGTTAGGGGAGACAGCTGCAGTTTTGTACCTCTGCCTCATGGGTCACATCCGGCTGTGGGTTCTCTGGTCAGGGGAGACAGCCGCAGCTTTGTACCTCTACCTCATGGGTCCCATCCGGCTGTGGGTTCTCTGGTCAGGGGAGACAGCTGCAGCTTGTACCGCTACCTCATGGGCCCCATCCGGCTGCGGGTTCTCTGGTCAGGGGAGACAGCCACAGCTTTGTACCTTTGCCTCATGGGTCCCACCTGGCTGTGGGTTCTCTGGTCAGGGGAGACAGCCGCAGCTTTGAACCTCGGCCTCATGGGTCCCATCTGGCTGTAGGTCTCTGGTCAGGGGAGACAGCCGCAGCTTTGTACCTCTACCTCATGGGACCCATCCGGCTGTGGGTCTCTGGTCAGGTGATACAGCTGCAGCTTTGTACCTCTGGCTCATGGGTCCCATCCGGCTGTGGGTTCTCTGGTCAGGGGAGACAGTGCAGCTTTGTACCTCTGGCTCATGGGTCCCATCCGGCTGTGGGTCTCTGGTCAGGGGAGACAGCCGCAGCTTTGTACCTCTACCTCATGGGTCCCATCCAGCTGTGGGTCTCTGGTCAGGGGAGACAGCTGCAGCTTTGTACCTCTGGCTCATGGGTCCCATCCGGCTGTGGGTTCTCTGGTCAGGGGAGACAGCCACAGCTTTGTACCTCTGCCTCATGGGTCCCATCTGCCTGTGGGTTCTCTGGTCAGGTGATACAGCCGCAGCTTTGTACCTCTACCTCATGGGTCCCATCCGGCTGTATGTTCTCTGGTCAGGGGAGACAGCCGCAGCCTTGTACCTCTGCCTCATGGGTCCCATCCGGCTGTAGGTTCTCTGGTCAGGGGAGACAGCCACAGCTTTGTACCTCTACCTCATGGGTCCTATCCGGCTGTGTGTTCTCTGGTCAGGGTAGACAGCCGCAGCTTTGTACCTCTACCTTATGGGTCCCATCCGGCTGTGGGTTCTCTGTTCAGGGAAGACAGCCACAGCTTTATACCTCTACCTCATGGGTCCCATCCGGCTGTGGGTTCTCTGGTCAGGGGAGACAGCCGCAGCTTTGTACCTCTGCCTCATGGGTCCCATCCGTCTGTGGGTTCTCTGGTCAGGGGAGACAGCCGCAGCTTTGTACCTCTACCTCATGGGTCCCATCCGGCTGTGAGTTCTCTGGTCAGGGGAGACAGCCGCAGCTTTGTACCTCTACCTCATGGGTCCCTTCCGGCTGTGGGTTCTCTGGTCAGGGGAGACAGCTGCAGCTTTTTTCCTCTGCCTCATGGGTCCCATCCGGCTGTAGGTTCTCTGGTCAGGGGAGACAGCCGCAGCTTTGTACCTCTACCTCATGGGTCCCATCCTGCTGTAGGTTCTTTGGTCAGAGGAGACATCCGCAGCTTTGTACCTCTACCTCATGGGTCCCATCCGGCTCTGGGTTCTTTGGTCAGGGGAGACAGCCACAGCTTGTACCTCTGCCTCATGGGTCCCATTCGGCTGTAGGTTCTCTGGTCAAGGGAGACAGCCGCAGCTTTGTACCTCTTCCTCATGGGTCCCATCCGGCTGTGGGTCTCTGGTCAGGGGAGACAGCCGCAGCTTTGTACCTCTGCCTCATGGGTCCCATCCGGCTGTAGGTTCTCTGGTTAGGGGAGACAGCTGCAGTTTTGTACCTCTGCCTCATGGGTCACATCCGGCTGTGGGTCTCTGGTCAGGGGAGACAGCCGCAGCTTTGTACCTCTACCTCATGGGTCCCATCCGGCTGTGGGTTCTCTGGTCAGGGGAGACAGCTGCAGCTTGTACCGCTACCTCATGGGCCCCATCCGGCTGCGGGTTCTCTGGTCAGGGGAGACAGCCACAGCTTTGTACCTTTGCCTCATGGGTCCCACCTGACTGTGGGTTCTCTGGTCAGGGGAGACAGCCGCAGCTTTGAACCTCGGCCTCATGGGTCCCATCTGGCTGTAGGTCTCTGGTCAGGGGAGACAGCCGCAGCTTTGTACCTCTACCTCATGGGACCCATCCGGCTGTGGGTCTCTGGTCAGGTGATACAGCTGCAGCTTTGTACCTCTGGCTCATGGGTCCCATCCGGCTGTGGGTTCTCTGGTCAGGGGAGACAGTGCAGCTTTGTACCTCTGGCTCATGGGTCCCATCCGGCTGTGGGTCTCTGGTCAGGGGAGACAGCCGCAGCTTTGTACCTCTACCTCATGGGTCCCATCCAGCTGTGGGTCTCTGGTCAGGGGAGACAGCTGCAGCTTTGTACCTCTGGCTCATGGGTCCCATCCGGCTGTGGGTTCTCTGGTCAGGGGAGACAGCCACAGCTTTGTACCTCTGCCTCATGGGTCCCATCTGCCTGTGGGTTCTCTGGTCAGGTGATACAGCCGCAGCTTTGTACCTCTACCTCATGGGTCCCATCCGGCTGTATGTTCTCTGGTCAGGGGAGACAGCCGCAGCCTTGTACCTCTGCCTCATGGGTCCCATCCGGCTGTAGGTTCTCTGGTCAGGGGAGACAGCCACAGCTTTGTACCTCTACCTCATGGGTCCTATCCGGCTGTGTGTTCTCTGGTCAGGGTAGACAGCCGCAGCTTTGTACCTCTACCTTATGGGTCCCATCCGGCTGTGGGTTCTCTGTTCAGGGAAGACAGCCACAGCTTTATACCTCTACCTCATGGGTCCCATCCGGCTGTGGGTTCTCTGGTCAGGGGAGACAGCCGCAGCTTTGTACCTCTGCCTCATGGGTCCCATCCGTCTGTGGGTTCTCTGGTCAGGGGAGACAGCCGCAGCTTTGTACCTCTACCTCATGGGTCCCATCCGGCTGTGAGTTCTCTGGTCAGGGGAGACAGCCGCAGCTTTGTACCTCTACCTCATGGGTCCCTTCCGGCTGTGGGTTCTCTGGTCAGGGGAGACAGCTGCAGCTTTTTTCCTCTGCCTCATGGGTCCCATCCGGCTGTAGGTTCTCTGGTCAGGGGAGACAGCCGCAGCTTTGTACCTCTACCTCATGGGTCCCATCCTGCTGTAGGTTCTTTGGTCAGAGGAGACATCCGCAGCTTTGTACCTCTACCTCATGGGTCCCATCCGGCTCTGGGTTCTTTGGTCAGGGGAGACAGATGTAGCTTTGTACCTCTGTCTCATGGGTCCCATCTGGCTGTGGGTTCTCTGGTCACGGGAGACAGCCGCAGCTTTGTACCTCTGCCTCATGGGTCCCATCCGGCTGTGGGTTTTCTGGTCAGGGGAGACAGCTGCAGCTTTGTACCTCTGCCTCATGGGTCCCTTCCGGCTGTGGGTTCTCTGGTCAGGGGAGACAGCTGCAGCTTTGTACCTCTGCCTCATGGGTCCCATCCGGCTGTGGGTTCTCTGGTCAGGGGAGACAGCCGCAGCTTTGTACCTCTACCTCATGGGTCCAATCCGGCTCTGGGTTCTTTGGTCAGGGAAGACAGATGTAGCTTTGTACCTCTGTCTCATGGGTCCCATCTGGCTGTGGGTTCTCTGGTCACGGGAGACAGCCGCAGCTTTGTACCTCTGCCTCATGGGTCCCATCCGGCTGTGGGTTTTCTGGTCAGGGGAGACAGCTGCAGCTTTGTACCTCTGCCTCATTGGTCCCATCCGGCTGTGGGTTCTCTGGTCAGTGGAGACAGCCACAGCTTGTACCTCTGCCTCATGGGTCCCATCTGCCTGTGGGTTCTCTGGTCAGGGGAGACAGCCACAGCTTGTACCTCTACCACATGGGTCCCATCCGGCTGTGGGTCTCTGGTCAGGGGAGACAGCTGCAGCTTTGTACCTCTACCTCATGGGTCCCATTCGGCTGTAGGTTCTCTGGTCAAGGGAGACAGCCGCAGCTTTGTACCTCTGCCTCATGGGTCCCATCCGTCTGTGGGTTCTCTGGTCAGGGGAGACAGCTGCAGCTTTGTACCTCTACCTCATGGGTCCCATCCGGCTGTGAGTTCTCTGGTCAGGGGAGACAGCCGCAGCTTTGTACCTCTACCTCATGGGTCCCTTCCGGCTGTGGGTTCTCTGGTCAGGGGAGACAGCTGCAGCTTTTTTCCTCTGCCTCATGGGTCCCATCCGGCTGTAGGTTTTCTGGTCAGGGGAGACAGCCGCAGCTTTGTACCTCTACCTCATGGGTCCCATCCTGCTGTAGGTTCTTTGGTCAGAGGAGACAGCCGCAGCTTTGTACCTCTACCTCATGGGTCCCATCCGGCTCTGGGTTCTCTGGTCAGTGGAGACAGCCACAGCTTGTACCTCTGCCTCATGGGTCCCATCTGCCTGTGGGTTCTCTGGTCAGGGGAGACAGCCACAGCTTGTACCTCTACCACATGGGTCCCATCCGGCTGTGGGTCTCTGGTCAGGGGAGACAGCTGCAGCTTTGTACCTCTACCTCATGGGTCCCATTCGGCTGTAGGTTCTCTGGTCAAGGGAGACAGCCGCAGCTTTGTACCTCTTCCTCATGGGTCCCATCCGGCTGTGGGTCTATGGTCAGGGGAGACAGATGTAGCTTTGTACCTCTGCCTCATGGGTCCCATCTGGCTGTGGGTTCTCTGGTCAGGGGAGACAGATGTAGCTTTGTACCTCTGCCTCATGGGTTCCATCCGGCTGTGGGTTCTCTGGTCAGGGGAGACAGATGTAGCTTTGTACCTCTGCCTCATGGGTCCCATCTGGCTGTGGGTTCTCTGGTCAGGGGAGACAGCCGCAGCTTTGTACCTCTGCCTCATGGGTCCCTTCCGGCTGTGGGTTCTCTGGTCAGGGGAGACAGATGTAGCTTTGTACCTCTGCCTCATGGGTCCCATCTGGCTGTGGGTTCTCTGGTCAGGGGAGACAGCCGCAGCTTTGTACCTCTGCTTCATGGGTCCCATCCGGCTATGGGTTCTGTGGTCAGGGGAGACAGCCGCAGCTTTGTACCTCTGCCTCATGGGTCCCATCCGGCTGTGGGTTCTCTGGTCAGGGGAAACAGCCGCAGCTTTGTACCTCTGCCTCATGGGTCCCTTCCGGCTGTGGGTCTCTGGTCAGGGGGGACAGCCGCAGCTTTGTACCTCTGCCTCATGGGTCCCTTCCGGCTGTGGGTCTCTGGTCAGGGGAAACAGCCGCAGCTTTGTACCTCTGCCTCATGGGTCCCATCCGGCTGTGGGTTCTCTGGTCAGGGGAGACAGCCGCAGCTTGTACCTCTGCCTCATGGGTCCCATCCGGCTGTAGGTTCTCTGGTCAGGGGAGACAGCCGCAGCTTTGTACCTCTGCCTCATGGGTCCCATCCGGCTGTGGGTCTCTGGTCTGGGGAGACAGCCGCAGCTTTGTACCTCTACCTCATGGGTCCCATCCGGCTGTGGGTCCCTGGTCAGGTGATACAGCCGCAGTTTTGTACCTCTACCTCATGGGTCCCATCCGACTGTGGTTTCTCTGGTCTGGGGAGACAGCTGCAGCTTTGTACCTCTACCTCATGGGTCCCATCCGGCTGTGGGTCTCTGGTCAGGGTAGACAGCCGCAGCTTTGTACCTCTGCCTCATGGGTCCCATCCGGCTGTGGGTTCTCTGGTCAGGGTAGACAGCCGCAGCTTTGTACCTCTGCCTCATGGGTCCCATCCGGCTGTGGGTTCTTTGGTCAGGGGAGACAGCCGCAGCTTTGTACCTCTACCTCATGAGTCCCACCCGGCTGTGGGTTCTCTGGTCAGGGTAGACAGCCGCAGCTTTGTACCTCTGCCTCATGAGTCCCACCCGGCTGTGGTTTCTCTGGTCTGGGGAGACAGCCGCAGCTTTGTAACTCTGCCTCATGGGTCCCATCCGGCTGTGGGTTCTCTGGTCAGGGGAGACAGCCGCAGCTTTGTACCTCTGCCTCATGGGTCCCATCCAGCTGTGGGTTCTCTGGTCAGGGGAGACAGCCGCAGCTTTGTACCTCTGCCTCATGGGTCCCTTCCGGCTGTGGGTTCTCTGGTCAGGGGAGACAGCTGCAGCTTTGTACCTCTGCCTCATGGGTCCCATCTGGCTGTGGGTTCTCTGGTCAGGGGAGACAGCCGCAGCTTTGTACCTCTGCCTCATGGGTCCCATCCGGCTGTGGGTTCTCTGGTCAGGGGAGACAGCCGCAGCTTTGTACCTCTGCCTCATGGGTCCCATCTGGCTGTGGGCTCTCTGGTCAGGGGGGACAGCGCAGCTTTGTACCTCTGGCTCATGGGTCCCATCCGGCTGTGGGTCTCTGGTCAGGGGAGACAGCCGCAGCTTTGTACCTCTACCTCATGGGTCCCATCCGGCTGTGGGTTCTCTGGTCAGGGGAGACAGCCGCAGCTTTGTACCTCTACCTCATGGGTCCCATCCGGCTGTGGGTCTCTGGTCAGGGGAGACAGCCGCAGCTTTGTACCTCTACCTCATGGGTCCCATCCGGCTGTGGGTTCTCTGGTCAGGGGAGACAGCCGCAGCTTTGTACCTCTACCTCATGGGTCCCATCCGGCTGTGGGTTCTCTGGTCAGGGGAGACAGCCGCAGCTTTGTACCTCTACCTCATGGGTCCCATCCGGCTGTACGATCTCTGGTCTGGTGATAATAATGAGGTCAGGTGCGAGTGGCAGGTCACTGACCCCACACAGACACTTATGGACATTTCCATTTTTGACCAAGAAGATTTTAATAAATAACAGATGTGTTTTGTTAGATTATTATTATAATAATGGTGCCCATATAGCCCCCTGGTCATCATCATTATTATTATTATTATTATATTACTGAGTTTAGTTCAATCAAAATGACTGTATCTTGAATGTATTGTAGGTGAATTTTTTCCTGTTTCCTGGCATTATTTTATTGCTGGCCTGTTAGTATGTTTGATGGCGTGCAGGATTCCCTTCTGCCTAGAAAGATTTGAAAAAAAGATATCACCGTGTAAGTATTATCCCACCCTGTACAACCCTGCATGTGCACACTGTACAACCCTGCATGCGCACACTGTACAACCCTGCATGGTCTTACTGTACAACCCTGCATGTGCACACTGTACAACCCTGCATGGTCTTACTGTACAACCCTGCATGTGCACACTGTACAACCCTGCATGGTCACCCTGTACAACCCTGCATGCACACACTGTACAACCCTGCATGCGAACACTGCACAACCCTGCATGGTCACCCTGTACAACCCTGCATGGTCTCACTGTACAACCCTGCATGGTCACACTGCACAACCCTGCATGGTCACACTGTACAACCCTGCATGGTCACACTGTACAACCCTGCATGCGCACACTGTACAACCCTGCATGCGCACACTGTACAACCCTGCATGCGCACACTGTACAACCCTGCATGCGCACACTGTACAACCCTGCATGCGCACACTGTACAACCCTGCATGCGCACACTGTACAACCCTGCATGCGCACACTGTACAACCCTGCATGTGCACACTGTACAACCCTGCATGCGCACACTGTACAACCCTGCATGGTCACCCTGTACAACCCTGCATACGCACCCTGTACAACCCTGCATGGTCACCCTGTACAACCCTGCATGGTCACCCTGTACAACCCTGCATGGTCTTACTGTACAACCCTGCATGTGCACACTGTACAACCCTGCATGGTCACCCGGTACAACCCTGCATGGTCACCCTGTACAACCCTGCATGGTCACCCTGTACAACTCTGCATGGTCACCCTGTACAACCCTGCATGGTCACCCTGTACAACCCTGCCTGGTCACCCTGTACAACCCTGCATGCGCACACTGTACAACCCTGCATGCGCACACTGTACAACCCTGCATGCGCACACTGTACAACCCTGCATGCGCACACTGTACAACTCTGCATGCGCACACTGTACAACCCTGCATGTGCACACTGTACAACCCTGCATGCGCACACTGTACAACCCTGCATGGTCACCCTGTACAACCCTGCATGGTCACCCTGTACAACCCTGCATGCGCACCCTGTACAACCCTGCATGCACACACTGTACAACTCTGCATGCGAACACTGCACAAACCTGCATGGTCACCCTGTACAACCCTGCATGCGCACACTGTACAACCCTGCATGTGCACACTGTACAACCCTGCATATGCACACTGTACAACCCTGCATACGCACACTGTACAACCCTGCATGCGCACACTATACAACCCTTCATGGTCTTACTGTACAACCCTGCATGTGCACACTGTACAACCCTGCATGGTCACCCGGTACAACCCTGCATGGTCACCCTGTACAACCCTGCATGGTCACCCTGTACAACCCTGCATGGACACCCTGTACAACCCTGCATGGTCACCCTGTACAACCCTGCATGGTCACCGTGTACAACCCTGCATGCGCACACTGTACAACCCTGCATGCGCACACTGTACAACCCTGCATGGTCTTACTGTACAACCCTGCATGCGCACACTGTACAACCCTGCATGGTCACCCTGTACAACCCTGCATGGTCACCCTGTACAACCCTGCATGTGCACACTGTACAACCCTGCATGCGCACACTGTACAACCCTGCATGGTCTTACTGTACAACCCTGCATGGTCTTACTGTACAACCCTGCATGTGCACACTGTACAACCCTGCATGGTCACCCGGTACAACCCTGCATGGTCACCCTGTACAACCCTGCATGGTCACCCTGTACAACTCTGCATGGTCACCCTGTACAACCCTGCATGTGCACATTGTACAACCCTGCATGCGCACACTGTACAACCCTGCATGGTCTTACTGTACAACCCTGCATGGTCTTACTGTACAACCCTGCATGGTCTTACTGTACAACCCTGCATGTGCACACTGTACAACCCTGCATGGTCACCCGGTACAACCCTGCATGGTCACCCTGTACAACCCTGCATGGTCACCCTGTACAACTCTGCATGGTCACCCTGTACAACCCTGCATGGTCTTACTGTACAACCCTGCATGGTCACCCTGTACAACCCTGCATGTGCACATTGTACAACCCTGCATGCGCACACTGTACAACCCTGCATATGCACACTGTACAACCCTGCATGTGCACATTGTACAACCCTGCATGCGCACACTGTACAACCCTGCATGGTCTTACTGTACAACCCTGCATGTGCACACTGTACAACCCTGCATGGTCTTACTGTACAACCCTGCATGGTCTTACTGTACAACCCTACATGCGCACACTGTACAACCCTGCATGCGCACACTGTACAACCCTGCATGGTCACCCTGCATGCGCACACTGTACAACCCTGCATGCGCTCACTGTACAACCCTGCATGCGCTCACTGTACAACCCTGCATGCGCTCACTGTACAACCCTGCATGTGCACACTATACAACCCTGCATGCGCACACTGTACAACTCTGCATGGTCTCACTGTACAACCCTGCATGCGAACACTGTACAACCCTGCATGCGCACATTATTCTACTCTGAATGTGTACATTATACAGATGATAGGTGCAGGATACAGCGTATGTGATGTCATACAGTGATAGGTGCAGGATACAGCGTATGTGATGTCATACAGTGATAGGTGCAGGATACAGCGTATGTGATGTCATACAGTGATAGGTGCAGGATACAGCGTATGTGATGTCATACAGTGATAGGTGCAGGATACAGCGTATGTGATGTCATACAGTGATAGGTGCAGGATACAGCGTATGTGATATCATACAGTGATAGGTGCAGGATACAGCGTATGTGATGTCATACAGTGATAGGTGCAGGATACAGCGTATGTGATGTTATACAGCGATAGGTGCAGGATACAGCGCATGTGATGTTATACAGTGATTGGTGCAGGATGCAGTGTTTGTGATGTTATACAGTGTTAGGTGCAGGATACAGCTTATGTGATGTCATACAGTGATAGGTACAGGATACAACCTATGTGATGTCATACAGTGATAGGTGCAGGATACAGCGGATGTGATGTCATACAATGATAGGTGCAGGATACAGCTTATGTAATGTAATACAGTGATAGGCGCAGGATACAGCGGATGTGATGTCATACAATGATAGGTGCAGGATACAGCGTATGTAATGTCATACAGTGATAGGTGCAGGATACAGCGTATGTGATGTTATACAGTGATAGGTGCAGGATACAGCGTATGTGATGTTATACAGTGATAGGTGCAGGATACAGCTTATGTCATGTCATACAGTGATAGATGCAGGATACAGCGTATGTGATGTCATACAGTGATAGGTGCAGGATACAGCTTATGTGATGTTATACAGTGATAGGTGCAGGATACAGCTTATGTGATGTCATACAGTGATAGGTGCAGGATACAGCGTATGTGATGTTGTTATAAAGTGATGAGTGCAGGATACAGCTTATGTGATGTTATACAGTGATTGGTGCAGGATACAGCGTATGTGATGTTATACAGTGATTGGTGCAGGATACAGCGTATGTGATATCATACCGTCATAGGTGCAGGATACAGCGTATGTGATGTCATACAGTGAGAGGTGCATGATACAGCATACAGTATGTGATGTTATACAGCTTATGTGATGTCATACAGTGATACTGTAGGTGCAGTATACAGCGTATGTGATGTTATACAGTGATAGGGGCAGGGTACGGTGTATGTGATGTCATATAGAGTATCTGATGTTATACAGTGATAGGTGCAGAATACAGCGTATGTGATATCATACCGTCATAGGTGCAGAATACAGCGTATGTGATGTCATACAGTGATAGGTGCAGGATACAGTGTATATGATAGATTCTGACTGTTCCCTGTGCTGTTTCTGTCTCAGGTATAAGCATCTCCTGCGGTCTGATTACACAGGCATCTGAATTCCTGCTATTACCAGCATATTTCTGCTATATCTTATATGTGTTCAGGACCAAGCATTGTAAGTAGGACACATACTGTATGTCATTGTATCATTGTGGTCAGTGGCTATGTGTAGAGCGCACGCACACACAGGATGCACCAGGGAGCGCGTATATACACAGACGACACCAGGGAGCACGTGCACACACAGGAGACACCGGGGAGCGCGCGCACACACAGGACACTGGGGATCGCGCAACCACACAGGAGACACCAGGGAGTGCACACACAGTGTCTCCTGTGTATACAGGGAGCACGTGTATACACAGGAGACACCAGGGAGCGTGCATACAAAAGACACCGGGGAGCGCACATACAAGAGACACTGGGGAGCATGCATACAGGAGACATCAGGGAGCATCCGCACAGGAGACACCGGGGAGCGTGCGCACACACAGGACACTGGGGATCGCGCAACCACACAGGAGACACCAGGGAGCGCACACACAGTGTCTCCTGTGTATACAGGGAGCACGTGTATACACAGGAGACACCAGGGAGCGTGCATACAAAAGACACCGGGGAGCGTACATACAAGAGACACTGGGGAGCGTGCATACAGGAGACATCAGGGAGCATCCGCACAGGAGACACTGGGGAGCGTGCGCACACACAGGACACTGGGGATCGCGCAACCACACAGGAGACACCAGGGAGTGCACACACAGTGTCTCCTGTGTATACAGGGAGCACGTGTATACACAGGAGACACCAGGGAGCGTGCATACAAAAGACACCGGGGAGCGCACATACAAGAGACACTGGGGAGCATGCATACAGGAGACATCAGGGAGCATCCGCACAGGAGACACCGGGGAGCGTGCGCACACACAGGACACTGGGGATCGCGCAACCACACAGGAGACACCAGGGAGCGCACACACAGTGTCTCCTGTGTATACAGGGAGCACGTGTATACACAGGAGACACCAGGGAGCGTGCATACAAAAGACACCGGGGAGCGTACATACAAGAGACACTGGGGAGCGTGCATACAGGAGACATCAGGGAGCATCCGCACAGGAGACACTGGGGAGCGTCTGCACACACAGGAGACACCGGGGAGCGTGCATACAGGAGACACTGGGGAGCATGAGCACAGGAGACACTGGGGAACGTGCGCACAGGAGACACTGGGGAACGTGCGCACAGGAGACACTGGGGAACGTGCGCACAGGAGACACTGGGGAGCATGCATACAGGAGACACTGGGGAGCATGAGCACAGGAGACACTCGGGAGCATGCATACAGGAGACACTGGGGAGCACCTGGGGGAGCATAGGAGAGACATGGAGGGGAGCACAGGATAGACATTGGGGAGCACAGAAGAGACACAGGGGGATCACGGCAAAGGCACTGGGAGGTCAGCACAGTAGAGACATGGGGGGAGCACAGGAGAGACATGGGGGATCACAGGACAGACACTGGGAAGTCAGCACAGGAGAGACATGGGGGAGCACAGGAGAGACATGGGGGGAGCACAGGAGAGATATGTGGGTAGCACAGGAGAGACATGGGGGTAGCACAGGAGAGATATGGGGGGAGCACAGGAGAGACACAGGGGGGGTCAGCATAGGTGAGACATGCGGGGGATCACAGAAGAGACACAGGGAGGTCAGCACAGGAGAGACATGAGGGAGCACAGGAGAGACATGGGGGGAGCACAGGAGAGACACGGGGGTCAGCATATGTTAGACATATGTGAGACATGCGGGGAAGCACATTAGAGACACAGGGGGATCACAGAAGAGACACAGGGGTCAGCACAGGAGAGACACAGGGGTCAGCACAGGAGAGACACAGGGGTCAGCACAGGAGAGACACGGGGGGGAGCACAGGAGAGACACGGGGGGGAGCACAGGAGAGACATGGGGGGAGCACATTGTTACATGAGGTGATGAGCAGAGACTCACAGTGGACACTATGGGAGAGTAGAGACATGCAGCCCTGCACGCTGTAATCCTTCTTCAGGACTAGACGTATTATCAGGACCGTCATTTATTATAACACATGAAATATCGAATACCCCTTTCAGACATATTACCCGGGATTTCACTCCCAGGCTCGATCCCGGGATATTAGTGACCCAGGTTATTGCAGGTGCTTAGGATCCGGGAGTGAAATCCTGGGAAAACCCTTTCAGGGTTGCTGCGCGTTCATGTGAAAAAACCCAGGATATTCGCGTAAGTGTGAATGGGGTATCATTTAGCAAATCGGTGCTGTACATGCGCCAGTCACACTGTCACGTAGGTGGCTCATTTCTATACGGCTAAATGATACTATTACTGCAGCACACCTGAGATTTGTCCTATGGTCGTAAAGGGTCATTGCGCTTGTTGTACCATCCGTTTCCAGTAGTGTCTCACCATCCTGCGATTGGGTGGTGTGACCGTAATAGCAGCGTGTTGGGGGAGGGGCATGTTGGCGTTATATGGAGCTATAGTTACATACTATGACGCAGTCACGCCAGTCCTGAATGCATTATCCTAATGTATGTTGCACTAATCACTGCGTGGACAGGCTGTTGGGCCTAGATGGGGTGTGTGCCAGACAGCGTGCAGTCAGACGGGAGCTGGGAGGAGTTATGATGGGGCGTGTCCCCAGCCGCTGCTTCTGCTGGATACTAGTGGTAGTGGCATCGGAGCCGGGCCCCTCCAGTTCTCCAGGCCCGAGATGCAAGTCCCAGCAGTCCCATCCCGATAGCAGCTTTGGGTGCACCATCGGAAGCATCATCTAAACGTGCACCGATCCCATATGACCATGGCGTCTGTGTGAGAGGCCCCCAACTGTCACCTTCCAGGAACACCCTATAAATCCCCACTACCTACCTCCAATATCTCTTCTGCCTCTCTGGGCCTGATTCAGCTTTGTTAGCATGCAAATGGGAAAAGCCATGCTGCGCTGCAGGGGGGGGGGGGGCAGATGTAACAGGTGCAGAGAGGGTTAGATTTGGGTGCGGTGTGTTCAAACTGAAATCTATATTGCAGTGTAAGAATAAAGCAGCCAGTATTTACCCTGCACAGAAACAATATAAATGTATACACATGGCCCTATGGTGCGTACAGATACAATTACTGGTACTTATGTAGTATCTGGACGCCCGAATATCGCATCGAATGCGGCCAAATTGTATGCGATGCGATGGACCCGATTTTTCCTTAGGATTCAATGTTAAAATGGTCTGAGTCCATTTTAACATAGAATTCAATTTGAAAAAGGAGTCCTTTTCCTTTCCCCACTATCCAAGTGGGCATGGAGTTGGATATAAACCTGTAGCGAGCCCCGCGAGGGGACACAGAATACTTTTTAAGAAATCTGCGTCCCCTCGCGGGGCTCGCTGCGCTCGCCACGCTTCGGGCTCGGTGGCTCGCTACGCTCGCCACAAGTTTATATCCAACTCCATGCCCACTTGGATAGTAGGGAAAGGAAAAGGACCCCTTTTTCAAATTGAATTCTATGTTAAAATGGACTCAGACCATTTTAACATTGAATCCTAAGGAAAAATCGCATCGCATACAATTTGGTCGCATGCGATGCGATAATCGGGCGTCCAGATACTACATAAGTACCCAATTACTTGCTGTTGTGTTTTGCTGTAACTGGCTCTCTGTACGGTAACAATCGGGGCGCAGGCGCATAGTGATGCGGAGAAATGCGTTGTGCTAACAATATCAGGCATCTTTGTCCATATCGGCACTGGGGGCCTGATTCAGATGAGGGTTCGGAGCCCAGCAGGTGACCGTTGGATGTGTACATATACTCAAATCATTTGATTTTCATTTATCATCGAATGAATTTTCCTCGTATCCCTGATGCTCAGGAGTCACTCGGTGGCTGCTTCCGGCGGGCAGTAACATGATGCGCCAGCCTCTAACAGGCATAAGCATACCTACGTTTGGCCGGACAGTCCCAGCGTTTCTTTGGGCGCTGGGGATCCACCCGCACGCGCCCACTCCCTGTCAATCAGGTTGCGAGCGCCTTGGAAATATAAAGATTGCTGGTCCCTGGCACATGCGCATTACCGCACACATCGTCCGGAGTCCGGACTTGTGCGAACAGGTGTGAATCGGGCTCTGAGTGTGTCAGCATGGGACCCAGAACTCTTTCCCATATCAGTGACTTCCTCGCTCATCCCGGTTCCTGACTCTCTTGTTGGTTTCTCCGTATCTCTTCCAGATAACGCCCCCTGTGGCCTGGAGGCGTGGGGCAGGCTGCGATGTGGCCTCGCTGTTTTCATCTATGGAATTGTCCGGATTTCGCTGACTGGCATCGTCTATAAATGTGAGTGTATATATTATGATAATGTATAGGATTGTATTGTCAGCCTCCCAATCCCAGGCGCTGTATACTGTCTGTGTAGCCGATATCCACTTTATATGATATATACTCTGTACATACACTGAGCGGCAAAATTATTGTGACCACCAGGCGATTTTATTCAGAGGGCCTAATTCAGACCTGGTAACACAGCTGCAAATTCACAGGCAGAGCGATTATCGATAGACTGCGCATGCATTGGCCCCGTAGTACGCATGTAGGAGGCCGTCCTGCAATAAAGCCCTGCTCATTGTTTTATCGCTGGCCGTTCACAAGTTGATTGACAGAAAGCTGACGGTTCAGGGGTGGTTACCGGATATTCTCTGGGAGTGTCAGGGAATACGCAGGCGTGGCCAGGTGTGAGGGGTAGTCATGTGACGTCAGCTCCGCCCCCGATCAGCCTGATTCTATCACAGCCGCTGAGTAAATCCTGGGCTACGCACACACTGGGGAATCATTACATGGTGAGCGGCTGTTATCTGGGAGTGTCAGGGAATATGCAGGCGTGGCCAGGTGTGTGAGGGGAAGTCATGTGATGTCAGCTCCGCCCCCGATCAGCCTGATTCTATCACAGCCGCTGAGTAAGTCCTGGGCTACGCACAGACTGCACACACTGGGGAATCATTACATGGTGAGTGGCTGTTATCTGGGAGTGTCAGGTAATACACAGGTGTGGCCAGGTGTGTGAGGGGAAGTCATGTGATGTCAGCTCCGCCCCCATCAGCCTGATTCTATCACAGCCGCTGAGTAAGTCCTGGGCTACACACACACTGCACACACTGGGGAATCATTACATGGTGAGCGCCTGTTATCTAGGAGTGTCAGGTAATACGCAGGCGTGGCCAGGTGTGTGAGGGGAAGTCATGTGACGTCAGCTCCACCCCCGATCAGCCTGATTCTATCACAGCCGCTGAGTAAGTCCTGGGCTACGCACACACTGCACACACTGGGGAATCATTACATGGTGAGCGGCTGTTATCTAGGAGTGTCAGGTAATACGCAGGTGTGGCCAGGTGTGTGAGAGGAGGTCATGTGACATCAGCTCCGCCCCCGATCAGCCTGATTCTATCACAGCCGCCGAGTAAGTCCTGGGCTACGCACACACTGGGGAATCATTACATGGTGAGCGGCTGTTATCTGGGAGTGTCAGGTAACACGCAGGCATGGCCAGGTGTGTGAGGGGAAGTCATGTGACGTCAGCTCCACCAACGATCAGCCTGATTCTATCACAGCCGCCGAGTAAGTCCTGGGCTACGCACACACTGGGGAATCATTACATGGTGAGCGGCTGTTATCTGGGAGTGTCAGGTAACACGCAGGCATGGCCAGGTGTGTGAGGGGAAGTCATGTGACATCAGCTCCGCCCCCGATCAGCCTGATTCTATTACAGCCGCTGAGTAAGTCCTGGGCTACACACAGACTGCACACACTGGGGAATCATTACATGGTGAGCGGCTGTTATCTGGGAGTGTCAGGTAATACGCAGGCGTGGCCAGGTGTGTGAGGGGAAGTCATGTGACGTCAGCTCCGCCCCCGATCAGCCTGATTCTATCACAGCAGCTGAGTAAGTCCTGGGCTACGCACACACTGCACACACTGGGGAATCATTACATGGTGAGCGGCTGTTATCTGGGAGTGTCAGGTAATACGCAGGCGTGTCCAGGTGTATGAGGGGAAGTCATGTGATGTCAGCTCCGCCCCCGATCAGCCTGATTCTATCAAAGCCGCTGGGTAAGTCCTGGGCTACGCACACACTGCACACACTGGGGAATCATTACATGGTGAGCGGCTGTTATCTGGGAGTGTCAGGTAATACGCAGGCGTGGCCAGGTGTGTGAGGGGAAGTCATGTGACGTCAGCTCCGCCCCGATCAGCCTGATTCTATCGCAGCTGCTGAGTAAGTCCTGGGCTACACACCGACTGCACACACTGGGGAATCATTACATGGTGAGCGGCTGTTATCTGGGAGTGTCAGGTAACACGCAGGCATGGCCAGGTGTGTGAGGGGAAGTCATGTGACATCAGCTCCGCCCCCATCAGCCTGATTCTATCACAGCCGCTGAGTAAGTCCTGGGCTACACACACACTGCACACACTGGGGAATCATTACATGGTGAGCAGCTGTTATCTGGGAGTGTCAGGGAATACGCAGGCGTGGCCAGGTGTGTGAGGGGAAGTCATGTGACGTCAGCTCCGCCCCCGATCAGCCTGATTCTATCACAGCCGCTGAGTAAGTCCTGGGCTACACACCGACTGCACACACTGGGGAATCATTACATGGTGAGCGGCTGTTATCTGGGAGTGTCAGGTAACACGCAGGCATGGCCAGGTGTGTGAGGGGAAGTCATGTGACATCAGCTCCGCCCCCGATCAGCCTGATTCTATCACAGCCGCTGAGTAAGTCCTGGGCTACGCACACACTGCACACACTGGGGAATCATTACATGGTGAGCGGCTGTTATCTGGGAGTGTCAGGTAATACACAGGCGTGGCCAGGTGTGTGAGGGGAAGTCATGTGATGTCAGCTCCGCCCCCGATCAGCCTGATTCTATCACAGCCACTGAGTAAGTCCTGGGCTACGCACACACTGCACACACTGGGGAATCATTACATGGTGAGCGGCTGTTATCTGGGAGTATCAGGTAATACGCAGGCGTGCGCAGGTGTGTGAGGGGAAGTCATGTGACGTCAGCTCCGCCCCCGATCAGCCTGATTCTATCACAGCCGCTGAGTAAGTCCTGGGCTACGCACACACTGCACACACTGGGGAATTATTACATGGTGAGCGGCTGTTATCTGGGAGTGTCGGGGATAATGCAGGTGTGGCCAGGTGTGTGAGGGGAAGTCATGTGACATCAGCTCTGCCCCCGATCAGCCTGATTCTATCACATCCGCTGAGTAAGTCCTGGGCTACACACACACTGCACACACTGGGGAATCATTACATGGTGAGCGGCTGTTATCTGGGAGTGTCAGGTAATACACAGGTGTGGCCAGGTGTGTGAGGGGAAGTCATGTGACTTCAGCTCCGCCCCTGATCAGCCTGATTCTATCGCAGCCGCTGAGTAAGTCCTGGGCTACGCACACACTGCACATTCTGGGGAATCATCACATGGTGAGCGGCTGTTATCTGGGAGTGTCAGGTAATACGCAGGCGTGCGCAGGTGTGTGAGGGGAAGTCATGTGACGTCAGCTCCGCCCCCGATCAGCCTGATTCTATCACAGCCGCTGAGTAAGTCCTGGGCTACACACACACTGCACACACTGGGGAATCATTACATGGGGAGCGGCTGTTATCTGGGAGTGTCAGGGATAATGCAGGCGTGGCCAGGTGTATGAGGGGAAGTCATGTGACATCAGCTCCGCCCCCGATCAGCCTGATTCTATCACAGCCACTGAGTAAGTCCTGGGCTACACTTACACTGGGGAATCATTACATGGGGATCGGCTGTTATCTGGGAGTGTCAGGGAATATGCAGGCGTGGCCAGGTGTGTGAGGGGAAGTCATGTGACATCAGCTCCGCCCCCGATCAGCCTGATTCTATCACAGCCACTGAGTAAGTCCTGGGCTACACACACACTGCACATTCTGGGGAATCATCACATGGTGAGCGGCTGTTATCTGGGAGTGTCAGGTAATACGCAGGCGTGGCCAGGTGTGTGAGGGGAAGTCATGTGACGTCAGCTCCGCCCCCGATCAGCCTGATTCTATCACAGCCGCTGAGTAAGTCCTGGGCTACACACACACTGCACACACTGGGGAATCATTACATGGGGAGCGGCTGTTATCTGGGAGTGTCAGGGATAATGCAGGCGTGGCCAGGTGTATGAGGGGAAGTCATGTGACATCAGCTCCGCCCCCGATCAGCCTGATTCTATCACAGCCACTGAGTAAGTCCTGGGCTACACTTACACTGGGGAATCATTACATGGGGATCGGCTGTTATCTGGGAGTGTCAGGGAATATGCAGGCGTGGCCAGGTGTGTGAGGGGAAGTCATGTGACATCAGCTCCGCCCCCGATCAGCCTGATTCTTTCACAGCCACTGAGTAAGTCCTGGGCTACACACACACTGCACATTCTGGGGAATCATCACATGGTCAGCAATTACGAATGGATTTTCCCCCATGTGCAGCGTAAGTCTATACTTAGTGGGCGATTTGATGGCTGCGATGAGACATCATAAAAGGCCCTCTTGCCCCACGCCTGTGTTTTGGTGGCTCCTTTCTGATAGCTTGTGATGTTGGATGTCATACACAACATATGCAGTGTAGTGCCATGCGGTCGTCCAGCATCACTTGCCCACATGTGTACTATACCACCCTGCATCTCACCTCTTATCTAATTACCTGGGCAGCTTCTCATACATTTTCTATGGTTTATAGACATCACACGGAACGAAGAGAACAAAAAGGGTGAAAATACAAAAGATCAAGGAGAACACGAACAGCAGGACCACCAGAGAAACACAGAATCTCCTCCAGCGGAAACCCCACTCGAGAGTCCCAGGAGACCAGGACCTGACTGTGGGTGTACTCTGGGTACTGAAGGGGAACCAGGAGAACACTGCTCTATGTTACCAGAATCAGATGACATAATCAATGACATGGACCGCGTAGCAAATGGCTGATGTATGTGCGCTAAGAATTACCCCAGGTCTGATATTCAACCATAACAGGGTGACACCTCCATCCTCTGTCAAATGCCAGAGGATTCACACATTCAGTGCTCACACAGGAAGGTGACATAGTGTATGGGGTACACCATGTCCCCCCATACACTGTGTCTGTGTATTTCCTCCAAGGGTTATATCTCTGTCCCAGCTGCTCCTTCCCTCAGGTACAGGAGTACAGAATACCTCATAGTCTGGCAGCATAGTGGGGGGCCCAGGACTGACAAAGTAGGCAGGGCCCTCCTCCCACTACTTGATCCCCTGGCGTACCTAGTGAGACCTCCGGTGTCCGCAGCATTGGCTGCACTGCTCTATATTGCTTCAAGGGGAATATTTTTTATGACAAATTATACTTGATAGACTCCATTCCTGGGCCCCCGTTCTGTCCGGGCCCCTGATACAACGAATCATAATGATGTTAGGGGGAATGTAAGATAATCTGATTGGATCTGTATCTGTAATGCTAATGTTTAGGGTATATGAGGTTGTCTGTCATCAGCTCACAATGACTGTATTGCTTGCCCTGTGTATGCTACACAATAAATAAAGTCGTCATTTTTATCAATTCCCTGATCCATATTATGCAATATATTGAAATACTAGCTGACCCGCCCGGCGTTGCCCGGGAAAACCTTGGGGTTTCTTTATTTCCAAAATTGCTGAAAAATGTCATCTTACAGTATGCTGTGCCAAAGACCTAAGATTGAAATTTGTTATAGATTCCACCATAATGTTAGAATGTGTTTGCATTGATACTTAATGATGGCAATGAAATCAGGTGTGGTGTTGTTGTTTGAAACACAACGCTCCTGAGTTGAAAACTTGTATGTGTTGATGAATTCCACATCCACTCCTGAGATTTAGCACCTACTGTATGACATATCCTCCAACATCTGAGGGTCAGAAATCGGTACAAAATCAGAAAGGGACATGTCCACACCTCAATTTATATACTTTCAATGGTACAGTTTCTAGGGTGTGTAATTACAGGAGCTAAGTGCGTGGGGTCCGGGGTGGGCGTTACTTACCGCGACATAATTAATTAAAAATTCACTGCTCCCTGCCACTGCCACTCCCCTCACCGAACCTGCCTGCAGCAGTCTCTGAGGTCTGGGGATCTGTAAAGCACATGCACCGAGCATCTCTACCAAACAGTGGGGCAGCCCCTGAGTGTGGGAGCAGGTCCGCGGGCCTGGCCACATGATGTCATGACGCGACGCACACTATCCGCACCACTGTAATGCACCACTGGGAATGGGGGCAATGGGCCAAATTCTTCCCTACACCCGCCGGGCCAATCCACTGATCCAGCCATCACAATCATCAATGGATGCATTGATAAGGTTTGGAGTTTAAGAAGTTGAAGAATAAGACTGAGAAAAAGAATTGCCATGTTACAAAGTGTACAATTTACTCAATAAATCGTGAAAAAAATGTAAGTGTACATAGAAGTACAATCAAGAAATGAAAGTAGGATTAAAAAATAAGTTCTGATTCAAACTGATAATAGTTTGGATAGGGTGGGTTGTGAAACAATTCTATAGGTGGGGGTATGGATATTGTGGGCATAATCGGTGTTTGTTACACCTACAGGGGGCCCTCAATTGATGGGATTTTTACTACAGTGTCACGGTCACAGTGTCACCATAGGGGGATTCCCAATTGGGGTCCAGGTGGTCTTTTAGGGACCCTTTACAATCCTGTAGGTTTCTTCTCCTTGAGCTTACAGTCTCCCTTAATGATAGTCAATCACTGAGGGAGACCGTAGGCTCCAGGAGAAGAGACCAACGGGATTGTAAAGGGGTCCCTAAGAGACCACCTGAACCCCAATTGGAAATCCCCCTACGGTGACACTGTAGTGAGAATTTCTCATCAACTGGGGACCCCCTGTAGGTGTACCAAACACCAATTATGCCCACAATATCCATACCCCCTCCACCTATAGATTTGTTTCGCAACCCACCGCCATCCAAACAATTATCAGTTTGAATCAGAATTTATTTTTTAATCCTACTTTCATTTCTTGATTGTACTGTACTTCTATGTACACATATTTTTCTCACGATTTATTGAGTAAATTGTACACTATAACGTGACAAATCTTCATCTCAGTCTTATTCTTCAACTTCTTATACTCATAACATTCAAACAAATGCATGCAGCGCTCATGCCCATCGACCAAACATTATCTATGAACCAAAAGAGTCTGGGAAACCCTTAAGGCAGAGCAGTGCCTGATATCCAACTGACTAACAGGGTGAGTGCAGTGTACCCACTTTGTATTAATCAATGGGTGCATTGGCCAGGACAAAGATTTCTCAGTGCAACTGGCCGGGGAGCGCAGTGACAGGCTGGAGGACTGGAGAGACGGATATGGGGAACAAAGTATAAACGGTACATTAGGTACAGTTTTTATTTGCCGGTACAGACGGTTAAATAAACGGCAAATTATTATTTATGTGTTCTGTGTGTTTGTGTGTGTTGTACTGTTTTTGTGTGTGTGTTGTAGTGTATGTGGTTGTGTGTGTTGTATTGTATGTATCTGTCCAATGCCTAAGTGTGTGAGGTGTGCTACGTATATACAGTATGTGTGTGTTGTGTCTTTGTGTATCTGTGCAATGTTCAAGTGTGTGTTTTGTGTGTGTCATACTGTTTTTTGGGTGTGTGTGGTGAATGTGGGTGTGTGTTGTGCTGTTAGAGGTATGTTATGTGTGTGTGTTGTGTGTATCTGCCCTATGTGTAAGTGCGTAAGGTGTGCTATGTATAAATCTGTGTGTGTGTGTGTAGTGTGCTGTGTGTATCTGTGCAATGTTTAAGTGTGTGTTTTGTGTATTGTACTGTTTTTGGGTGTGTGTTGTAGTGAATGTGGGTGTGTGTTGTACTGTGAGTGTTGTGTTGTGTGTATCTTCCGAATGTGTAAGTTTGTGATGTGTGCTACGTATAAATGTGTGTGTAGTGTGCTTTGCGAATCCTGGCAATGTTTAAGTGTGTGTGTTCTGTGTGTTTGTTGTACTGTTTTTGGGTGTGTGTTGTAGTGTGTATGGATTTGTATTGTACTGCATGTGGTGTGTTGTGTGTGTGTATCTGTACAATGTGTAAGTGTGTGAGGTGCTCTACGTATAAATGTGTGTGTTGTGTGCTATGTGTGCGTATGTGGTGTACTGTGTGTGTGTGTGTGTGTGTGTGTGTTGTGTGGTCTATGTATATCCTCAATTATTTCCCAACTAGGTGATTCATCGCGCCCTACGGGCGCTCTTCACACCGTCGTAAGGGGCTGCGCCCCCTTAATTTGTGAACGTTTGTATATGAGAAATATGGTTAGAATTGTATGAAAGATGCCCTGTATTGCAACTTAGGTGTCCGCGAATCGCGGGAGGGGTGGTCGCGGAGGGTGCCGCGAATTGCAGGAGGGGGGGTCGCGGGGGTGCCGCGAATTACAGGAGGGGGGGTTGTGGGGGGGTGGATGCTGCGAATCGCGGGAGGGGAGGGATTGCAGAGAATCACGGGAGGGGGGTCGCGGGGTGGGTTGCCGCAAATCGCGGGAGGGGGGTTACGGGGGCGGGGGTTGCGGCGAATCATGGTAGGGGGGGTCGCGGGGGGTGTGCCGTGAATCACGGGAGGGGGGGTCACGGGGTGGGGTGCCGAGAATCGCGGGGGTGTGTGTGTGTGCCGTGAATCGCGGGAGTGGGGGTTGCGGGGGGGTGGGGGGGGTGTGACGCAAATCGCCACAAGAAAAAATCAACACAGAAAGGTCAACACATGTAAATGTTGACATAAGTGTGGCACTTCATTGGTGTCCATGTCGACACATGAGAACGAATATGAAAACATTCAAAAAATGAAAAAAAAACTTCAAAAACTCATGTCAACCTTTTTCATTGTCGACCATAGCCATGTCAGTGTTTTCCATGTGCAATTTAATTCTGGAGCTGCCGCGAATCGCGGGGGGGGGGGTGCCGCGAATTGCGGGAGGGGGGGTCGCGTGGGTGCCGCGAATCGCGGGAGGGGGGGTTACGGGGCGGGGGTTGCGGCGAATCATGGGAGGGGGGTCGCGGGGGTGTGCCGTGAATCACGGGAGGGGGTGTCACGGGGTGGAGTGCCGAGAATCGCGGGGGAGGTGTGTGTGTGTGTGCCGTGAATCGCGGGAGTGGGGGTTGTGGGGGGGGGGTGGGGGGGGTGTGACGCAAATCGCCACAAGAAAAAATCAACACAGAAAGGTCAACACATGTAAATGTTGACATAAGTGTGGCACTTCATTGGTGTCCATGTCGACACATGAGAATGAATATGAAAATATTCAAAAAATGAAAAAAAAAACTTCAAAAACTCATGTCAACCTTTTTCATTGTCGACCATAGCCATGTCAGTGTTTTCCATGTGCAATTTAATTCTGGAGCTGCCGCGAATCACGGGAGGTGCCGCGAATTGCGGGAGGGGGGGGTCGCGGGGTTGGGTGCCGCGAATCGCGGGAGGGCGGGGTTCACAGGGGTTCCGGTGGGGGGTTGCCGCGAATTGCGGGAGGTGGGGGGTCACGGGGGGTGCCGCGAATCGCGGGGGGGGGTTGCGGGGGGGTGTGACGCGAATCGCCACAAGAAAAAATCAACACAGAAAGGCCAACACATGTAAATGTTGACATAAGTGTGCCACTTCATTGGTGTCCATGTTGACACATGACAATGAATATGAAAACATTCAAATAATGAAATAAATCTTCAAAAACTCATGTCAACCTTTTTCATTGTCGACCATAGCCGTGCCAGTGTTTTGCATGTGCCATTTAATCCTGGGGCTGCCGCGAATCGCGGGGGGTGCCGCGATTTGCGGGAGGGGGGGGGGTTGCGGGGGGTGGGTGCCGCGAATCCCGGGAGAGCGGGGTTCCGGTGGGGGGTTGCCGCGAATTGCGGGAGGGGGGGGGGGTCGCAGGGGGGTGCCGTGAATCGCCGGAGGAGGGGTTGCGGGGGGTGTGACGCAAATCGCCACAAGAAAAAAAATCAACACAGAAAGGTCAACACATGTAAATGTTGACATAAGTGTGGCACTTCATTGGTGTCCATGTCGACACATGAGAATGAATATGAAAATATTCAAAAAATGACAAAAAAACTTCAAAAACTCATGTCAACCTTTTTCATTGTCGACCATAGCCATGTCAGTGTTTTCCATGTGCAATTTAATTCTGGAGCTGCCGCGAATCACGGGGGGGTGCCGCGAATTGCGGGAGGGGGGGTCGCGGGGGTGGGTGCCGCGAATCGCGGGAGGGCGGGGTTCCGGTGGGGGGTTGCCGTGAATTGCGGGAGGTGGGGGGTCACGGGGGGTGCAGCGAATCGCGGGAGGGGGGGTTGCGGGGGGGGGGGGGGGGTGTGACGCGAATCGCCACAAGAAAAAATCAACACAGAAAGGTCAACACATGTAAATGTTGACATAAGTGTGCCACTTCATTGGTGTCCATGTCGACACATGACAATGAATATGAAAAAATTAAAAAAATTAAAAATAAATCTTCAAAAACTCATGTCAACCTTTTTCATTGTCGACCATAGCCATGTCAGTGTTTTGCATGTGCCATTTAATCCTGGGGCTGCTGCGAATTGCGGGGGGGTGCCGCGAATCGCGGGAGGGGGGTCGCAGGGGGGGTGCCGCCAATCGTGCAAGGGGGGGTCGCGGGGGGGTTCTTTTTGCCGCGAATCGCGGGAGGGAGGTCGCAGGGGGGGGGGTTGTTTTTTCCGCGAATCGGGGGGGGGTCACGGGGGAGGGTTTGCCGCGATTCGTGGGAGGGGGGGGGGTCGCCGGGTTGTGGTTATGCCGCGAATTGCGGGGGGGTTCTTTTTGCAGCGAATCGCGCGAGGGGGGGTCGCGGGGTGTTTTTGCTGCGAATCGCGGTAGGGGGGGTCGCGGGGGAGCGGGTGTTTTTGCCGCGAATCGCAGGAGGGGGGGGGCGTGCGGGGGGGGGAGGTTTTGCCGCAAATCGCGGGAGGGGGGCGCTCACCTGGTGGCTGTGGAGTAGCAGTGCTGGGCAACATGGGAAGGCAGTGGGTGTCTGGCACTGTCTGTGGGCTCACTGGGCTGGTTCTCTGTCACATACCTCCCAACATGACCCTCTCCAGGAGGGACACAATGCTCTGTTTCTAGACTTCCCCTTAATGTATGATTGCCATTACCTGTTTTAAACAGGTTAATTTCTCAGAAAGGTGTTCAGCACAGATGAAGGCAATCACACATTAAGAGGAAAGTCCAGGAACAGAGCGTTATAGACACAGACACCCACTTTGAGTGACAGATGTAGCCAAATATATAGGAGATTGTTTAAAGCCTTCACCATAATGTTAGAATGTGTCATTCATACTCAATGACAGCAATGAAATCAGGTGTGGAGTTGTTCCTTCGCAAACGGTTTCCCAGATCATCGATCTTTTCCCCAGAACATCAATGAAGGAAAATTACAACTTGGTGTTTTTTAAATTTCTAAGTGAAATTTCCCAAAAACGGCTTTGAGGTGCACACCACCGGGTCCAGAGGTATCTTGTTGCCGAATTTGGTGTCTCTGAGTGCCACGGTGTGTCCGCAATGCATCTGACACGCACACGCACACAGACTCTTCAACTTATTATATAGATACGCACACACATATATATTACATATACGCACACACATATATATTACATACTAGCTGACCCGCCCGGCGTTGCCCGGGAAAACCTTGGGGTTTTTTATTTCCAAAATGGTTGAAAAATGTCATCTTACAGTATGCTGTGCCAAAGACCTAAGATTGTAATTTGTTATAGACTCCACCATAATGTTAGAATGTGTTTGCATTGATACTCAATGACGGCAATGAATACAGTTGTGGTGTTGTTGTGTGAAACACAACGCTCCTGAGTTGATAACTTGTATGTGTTGATGAATTCCACATCCACTCCTGATAGGGTTACCACCTAGTCCCTTTAATTCCGGACACATATTAATTACACAGGTTCTGTGGCTGGCTTTCACCTGATTTTAAACTGCCACAGAACCTGTGTAATTAACATGTGTCCGGAATTAAAGGGACTAGGTGGTAACCCTAACTCCTGAGATTTAGCACCTATGACCTACCCTCCAACATCTAAGGGTCAGAAATCGGTACAAAATCAGAAAGGGATGTGGCCACGAGAAAGGGGGCATGGCCACACCTCCATTTCTATACTTTCAATGGTACAGTTTCTAGGGTGTGTAATTACAGGCGCTGAGTGCGTGGGGACCGGGGTATGCGTTACTTACCGCGCCATAATTAATAAAAAATTCACTGCTCCCTGCCACTGCCACTCCCCTCACCGAACCTGCAGCAGTCTCTGAGACTGGAGATTTGTAAAGCACATGCACCGAGCATCTCTACCAAACAGTGGGGCAGCCCCTGAGTGTGGGAGCAGGTCCGCAGGCCTGGCCACATGACATTATGATGTGAGGCATGCTACCTGGACTGCAATGCACCACTGGGAATGGGTGCAATGGGCCAAATTCTTCCCTACACCCGCCAGGCCAATCCACCGATCCAGCCATCGCAATCATCAATGGGTGTATTGATAAGGTTTGGAGTGTAAGAAGTTGAAGAATAAGACTGAGAAAAAGAATTGCCATATTAAAGTGTACAATTGACTCAATAAATCGTGAAATAAATATAAGTGTACATAGAAGTACAATCAAGAAATGAAAGTAGGATTAAAAAATAAATTCTGATTCAAACTGATAATTGTTTGGATGGGGTGGGTTGCGAAACAAATCTATAGGTGGAGGGGGTATGGATATTGTGGGCATAATTGGTGTTTGTTACACCTACTGTACATGGGGTCCTCAATTGATGGGATTTCACTACAGTGTCACCATCGGGGGATTCCCAATTGGGGTCCAGGTGGTCTTTTAGGGACCCTTTACAATCCTGTAGGTCTCTTCTCCTTGAGCTTACAGTCTCCCTTAATGATAGTCAATCACTGAGGGAGACCGTAGGCTCCAGGAGAAGAGACCAACGGGATTGTAAAGGGGTCCCTAAAAGACCACCTGAACCCCAATTGGAAATCCCCCGATGGTGACACTGTAGTGAGAATTTCTCATCAACTGGGGGCCCCCTGTAGGTGTACCAAACACCAATTATGCCCACAATATCCATAACCCCTCCACCTATAGATTTGTTTCGCAACCCACCGCCATTCAAACAATTATCAGTTTGAATCAGAATTTATTTTTTAATCCTACTTTCATTTCTTGATTGTACTTCTATGTACACATATTTTCTTCACGATTTATTGAGTAAATTGTACACTATAACGTGACAAATCTTCATCTCAGTCTTATTCTTCAACTTCTTATACTCATAACATTCAAACAAATGCATGCAGCGCA